>NW_027185761.1:5496598-5499365 GCF_028583685.1 Petaurus breviceps papuanus | reverse complement strand
AGGGAGGGAGGGAGGGAGGGAGGGAGGGAAGGAGGAAGGGAGGGAAGGAGGGAGGAAGGAAGGGAGGGAGGGAGGGAGGGAGGGAGGAAAGAAGGAAGGAAAGAAGGAAGGAAGAGAGGAAGGGAGGGAGGGATGGAGGGAGAGAAAGAGGAAGGGAGGGAAAAATACAACTCTTCAGTTCATGGCAGATTGGATGATGATATCTGACAGCACAAAGGAAACAGTGTTACTCAATTTGTTTAACTTCTATTTTCTGTATCATGGAGAGTAGTTTCTGGATTTCAAAGAAAATGAGAAAAAGAATTAATGAGGAGTTGGAACTAAAATTAATTAAGTAGATAGTAAGAGTTTTTATCTGGTCTTCATGAGCTAGTTTTCCACCTGAGACAAGTGAATTACCTTGTAAGATACTAATGGAGACATGGTAGGTGCTATTTGCCAAACTATTCCTAGTGATCTTTGAAAGATTGTGGAGATCTACGGAAGTGCCAGAAGACTGGAATAAAGGATTTATTATCTCAAATTACAAGGGCAAAGAGGTTAAAATATCGAACCCAAAAGCTATAAACTAATGAACTTGACTTGACATATGGGAAAATATTTCAATATATTTAAAAGGAATGCTTAATAAATATCTTGGAAACAGTAGAGTGATCATAAAAAGTCAGCATAGATTTTTTTATTGTTTGTTGGTTTGTTTGTTTTCCCATAAGAAGAGGTCAAGCCAGACCAATATTGTTACTTTTTTTGCCAGTTTCCTAAATTAGTAGATTAGAGGAATAATGTAAATTGAACTAGATTTCAAAAAAGCATTCACTAGAATTCCTCTCATTATCTTTGCAAAAAAGATGGAGATACATAAAACTAGATGATGATGTCATTAGATAATTTCAGAGCTCCTTAATTTTCCAGACCCTAAATATTTCAAATTAAAAGGAAGGTTCTTTTATTCTTTTTGTATTTCAATTTTATTTTCACTTTCAAATTCTCTCCCTCCCACTTCTCTATAATAAGCAATTGAGAAAACACTAATAACAAAATCCATCACAAAATGTATAGTCAAGCAAAACAAATTCCTATATTAGCCATGACCACCACCCCCCAACAAAAGAAAAAAAAATCATTCTGCCTTCATTCCATCACTTTTCTATCTGGAGAAGGATGGTATGTTTCATCATGATTCTTCTGGAATTATTGTTAGTTCCATTGTATTGATCAGAGTTAGTAAGGAATTTTCAATGGAATTTCTCACTTATTTTACTTGTCCTTGTCATGTTTAATAATCTCAATATGATACAGAGAAAAAGGGTAAAGGACATACCTTAATATCCCTCATCTGACACTCTTATTAGGCAGTTCATCTTCTTGCATCTCAGTTTCCCCATATGTAAGATGGTGGACTTGTACTGAATGTCTTTTGAAGACTCTTTCAAGTCTAAATCTATGATCCTTTGATCCTAAGAACAAATTGCCATCTTTAGCACATATACATATGAGACAGGGAAGCAAAAGAGATCTAACCCCATGGATGAGAGCCAGGATCACCTCTTGATAGGCTAAAACACTAGCCTGAATTTAAAAAGACAGATTTTATTAGTGATGAATTTAAAGTCTTACAATTTGGTTTGAAAAAGAATTTTCACTTGTGAAACTGGAGGGCATTGCACATTTCCAAAGTTTTAGAGAATTATAAGAGCAATAGGAATCAACATAGTGATATGGCAGACAAAGGAACTGATATGAGCTTTATTTGAAGGATGAGAAGCATGGTTTCCAGAACTAGGAAGGTGATGCACACACTTTATTATGCATAATTAAAATTTGGGAACCTCATTTTAAGCAGCTTATTCATAAAATGGAGAGGTCTTATTGGATGGTCAGGCAAAGAGTGTGCAGTTCATGCCGTATTTGAAGGAACTGGCAATGTGGAGTCTTGAGAAGCAAAGACCTAGTTGAGACATAACTTTCCTCAAGTATTTTTAAGTGTTGTCATATGGAAAAAAAGGATTTTACATTTTCTCTTTGACCCTGAAAAACAGAATTAGAAGCACTGCATGGAAATTGAGAAGAAATCACTGTAGGCTTAATGAGAGGGGAAAAACCAGAACTTTCTAACAACTAGAGCCATTCCAAAGTGAAATGGATTGGTTTATAAAATAGTGGGTATTCTTTATTGGAAGTCTTCATGTAAAGTCTGGAAGATCACTTGTCTGACAAGTTGCATGAGGAATTATTATACAAGATTTGAACTGGATCTTCTCAAAATCCCTTCCAACTCTGAGTTGGAAATCCTGAGTTTATGATTTTGTTTCAAAACTGAATGAATACATATTCATTTATTTTTCATCTCTTGTCTTGTCAATAGTAAAAAATATAGTACATACACACATCACTTGGGATCTAAAGATCAGTCCAATTATCCCTAATATTTTCAATAATCTAAGGAGCTATTTTTAATGTTTAAGAATTTTAGTGATATAATCTGACATGATAGTTTTCTAATTCAAAGTACACATTTATAAGGATAATGGGATTTAAAGATCTTCCATGCCCTGTTGGACTTGCTGGCATAGCAGGAAGGGGTGGGGCAAGAGGAAGCACAAGCCAAGCTAGAGTGCAGGTGTTGGCTGTCAGCATCAGCAGCAGCAGCAGCAGCAGCAGCAGCGGTAGCTGCTGAGGCAGAGGCAGAAGGTGGAGGCTTGAAATTCTGTTTTGAGCCAACCAGTATTTCTGCTAAGTACTCCTGCTGAGGATTGCCAGGGATGGG
>NW_027185761.1:5488715-5496498 GCF_028583685.1 Petaurus breviceps papuanus | reverse complement strand
ATCTTCCGATCTGAACATCGTAAGATGTATGGGAACTGCAGTGAGCAGGTTTCCTGGACACTGAGCAGTTGCCTTGAGTGGGGAGAGGAGGACCTTTTCCTGGAGGTAGACTTTTCTGTTTTGAAGGCTTGATAATTTGTTGGTGTTTACTACATTAACTACTTGCACCAACTTCATAACTACTGTGATGGCTTTGACTTTCTGGTTTGGGGACTTAGTTTTCTGTTATTTGAATAAATGTTCTAGCTTTATTCCCCATGTAGAGAGGCTGGCATATTTTGTGATTAATAACCTTATCAGCATATTTACAGTTGCTGTAGACATTGCGAATACTGCAATGTTGATACAACATTTTCTTAGAAAAAAAGATCCAAATGACAAACCTTTATATGACTATCAATCTAAAGATTCATTTCAACAAATTATGGCTACTGTTGACATCAGGGTGGGAAATAATATATTAACCTCTTGCATAGAATTCTGAAAAAAAACTGCTGATAAAAATTAATTATAACAATTTTAGTAAATTTAATTTATAAATGCCAAGGAATGGTGGGGAAAGTACTAGGCATGGAGCCAGGAAACTTGAGTTCAAATCTTTCCAGCGATTTGGTAAATCTCTGATTCTTAGTTTTTTTCTACTTCAAAATGATCCTAAAACATCAATACACTTCCTACCTCACAAAGTGGTGGTACGGAAAACACTTAGTACCCTTTAAAGCACCAAATAAACAAGTTACTCGGTTCATCATGATTATTATTAACCTCATTGTAGCAGTAATGGCAACTTCACTTTACTCCCTGAGGCAGCAAAGGATATTTTTGTTGTTGTTGATTAGATGTTTATATTGATTAGGCATTTTTTTTTTGCAGATCAGTAATACACAACACACACACATACACACACATAAACCCCATAGAAAACATGAGCTACATATTGTAATACATAAGAGCATAGATATCCTACAAAAACAAAATTCCAAGACATATATGTATGTATGTATGTGTATACATATATATCCATAGGTATATATGTATATATACCTATGTGTATATGTATATATATATACATATGTATGTGTGTGTGTATATATATATATTAAGTTTTGATCTGGCTGTGAAACCTGACTGAAACTCTAAAATTTGTGAATTTCATCCATGTGTAATAGAAATATGTACTTAAAATTATTGCATATTTGCAGACTTTTCTGTTCCTAGTAAGTCTTCAGATTGTAGCAAGTCATTCAGAATGTGGGGGTTAGGAGGAGAAGTAATCCAATAGCCTCTTTCTATAAAAGTAAATGTCCAGCCAAGTTAAATATGCATGCAAGTCCCAACATGGTACAAATGAAATTAAAAATAGCAATACCACAGAAGAAGAAAAAAAAAACTTGACTTATTACTCCTGCCAGGATTTATGGTTCCTTTTGGTTGTTATTGTTAATTTTTTCTTTGTCATACCTCTGTTATGATGCATAGAACTTTGAAAGGGTTGCAAGCATTAATGAGAAGACAATGACCAGCAATTTTGTTTTCTGTTCAAAACCTTCATTAGATTGATCATTGCATTATATTCATTTAGTGAAATTTAAAAAAAAAAAGTAAGTGAAATGTGCCTTTAATAGCACCGTAGGCTAAATTTTTGCCTCTCAGGACTTTACTGTTACTAGGTCATACATTTTGAGTTTATTAATTTTTCCAAAAGCTCTTATGCAACCTAATTTGGATGTAAGGGCAGCCAGACTTTGACACCTGTCTCCCTACTGATTACCCTGGTAGATTCAGATCATCTGCCTGACTGAGGAGATGTCCCCAGCCTCCATGACTCCATCCTTCTACTCAAAGTGAATACCTGATGGGAAAAAAAAAATGACTAACTTAAAGCAATTTTTTTTCCCAATGCAAGGGAAATAAAACTATGTTTCCTAAGATAAATTTTTGGCATAAATATACTCTTATAGGGAAATACTAATAGGATTTCTCAATCCCAATGAGTATTTCATAAGGTGAGAGTAAACTAGTCTATTATATCTAGGGATTCCAAAAGAAAACCATGCTTTGCACATTTCCTATTATGGATTGTAATTTTGTTCTGCCATCTTCCCAAGTCATATCACTTATATGTCTTCCTAATTCTACACTACCACCCATTTCTATTTTCTGTTGTAGGCAGAGAAATCTAATAATACTATAGATGTTTTTGGAAAGTGGTTGATAGTTGGCTGAACTATGGATTAGGTTATCATCACTATGATTCCCAGATCAAAACTCCATTCCCTGTCTACCAGGCAGGAACTATCTCCTGCTTCACTTTTTGTAAGTTTATCCCCAACATCAGAGTAATAGCCATATAGTAAACAAGTCCTTTCTTTTCTTTTAAAAGAAACATACAGAATCATAAAATATTAATGATAAAAATGCTACATCATTATTACTAGAAAACAATCAATCAAAAAGCATCTATTAGGCACTTAAATGCCAGACTAGATGGTGTCATGGATAGAACCCTAGGCTTGGAATCAAGCACACTAATCTTCATTAGTTCAAGTCCAGCCTCAGACACTTTCTAGTTGTATGTCCTTGCACAAGACTTGTTTGCTTCAGTTTCCTCATCTGTAAGATGAGCTGGAGAAGGAAATGGTAAATTACTCCTGTATTTTTGCTAAAAAGAAAAAAAATCCCTAAATGGGGTCACAAAGAATTGGTAATGACGGAAACAACTGAACTACAAAAAAAAAAAAAACAAAAACAGGTACTATGCTAAGCATTAGGAAACAAAGAAAAAGTAGGAAACCCTAGTGCCCTAAAGGAACATAACTTCTACTGAGGGAGACATGTACACAAAATGTGCCATAGTAGATATGTACAGAAACACAGCTAGGTGTTGCAGTAAATAAAGCACTGGACTTCAAATTAGGAAGACTCATCTTCATGAGCTCAATTATGACCTCAGATACTTACTGCCTGTGTGACCCTGGGAAAATCATGTAACTCTATTTGCCTCAGTTCCTCATCTGTAAAATTAGTTAGAGAACGAAATGACAAACTACTCCGGTATCTTTGACGAGAAAACCCCAAATGGGGTCACATAGAGTATACAAACACACGTATGTTCATGTACATATATGCATATGTCCATTTGCATGTGTGTGCATACATACTTGCATGTGTGTATGTATGCATGTATGTGTGGATGTATTTGTTTATTTAATTATTGTATCCTTAAAGGGGAAGGTAGTAACAAGACAGGGAAAAGGCCTCCTAAAAAAAGTAGTGCTTGATAATAGATATAAAAGAGAACAAATATTTTAGAGAGAAGAGGAATAGAGGGGTAATATTACAGGAAAAGGAGGAAACCAGCATAAAGGCACAGAAATGGGATATAGAACATCAAGTGTATGGAACAAAAAGTAGTCAACTATGGCTCAAACATAGATTACATATAAGACAGGGGTGAGGAACCTGTAGCCTTGACATCACACGTGGCCCTCTAGGTTCTCAAGTACACCTTCCACTGAATCCAAACTTCACAGGACAAATTGGGGAAGTTTGTTCTGTAAAGGTTGGACTTAGTCAGAGGTTCCCAATGGAGAAAAAGGAGCCTAGAGGACAGAAAGAAAATAAGAAAACTAGAACTATGATATCTATATCTATGTCTATATCATCTATATCACTATCTATCTACGAATCATGATATAATCTATATCTGATATCTATCTATGTGCATGTGTGTATCTACATATTTCAAAATCTTAATATCAGATGTCATACAGTCTTAATTATGATTCTTATTTCTATATACTCAGAAAGGATAGATGGATAGATAGTAGACAGAGATATATACACATATGCATATAGGTGTGTGGATACACACATATGCACACACTTACATATATGTGTACGTGTGTATATATGCATACACACATATATATGAAGAGGTATGGTACCTTGACCCCCAAAACACAACACAGCTCCTGAATTTTCCCACAAATCCCTATATAGATACTCAATGATTCTTTCAACCATCCTTTTGTGGCCCAGTCCCAGCCCAACCCTTCAGTGGCTATTGTCTATTACTTCTAGAACACTGAAGGCTGCTTCCCACCTCTTAATCCCATCTCTACTCATTCTCTGTTACCTCAGGATCCCTCTAGGATATGTGCTACTCCTTGATCCCATCCAAATCTTCCAGCAGTCTTTTTTCCTATTAAAAAAGTCAGTCTTCTCCCTACCAAATATGCAAACTCAATAGGAATCTCACCCACCCAAAGTAGTGTTTTAATAAACTGGTTGAACTGAAAGAAGACTTAAGTGGTTGAATTCTTTTGAAGTAGACCCGGCCCTTTGCCTTTGCCTTTTGGGGTTCCAAGGACCCTAGACCTCAACACACACACATACATACACCCATACAGGCATGCACAGGTGCATGCATACATATGTATGCACATACATATGTACATCCATCCATATATCTCTTTACCCTATATTCTGACAGTTGTGGGCAGGTCATTTCATTTTATTCTATAGTCCAGGCTCCTACTTTCTTGTTAGAGATAGTAAAAGAATTTTCATAGTCATGGAATCATAGTGTAAAAGGGATTTTCCACACCTCATCATCCACAATTAATGCAACTAACAAGATGTTTAATACTTTGGTATCTCTAACAGGGGAGAAATTCCTTTTAGCAGAGCTAAGGAATCATTAAATTAAAAGCATATATTAGATTGAACAAGGTATAGTTTTCTCTATTGAATCAATCAAAGATATAAACTTGGCAAGTCTCGAAAGATGGGACGTTATGTACTTCTTACTGACATCAGCAGCAGTTTCCTTGAAACAATATTAGTTAATCTGTACCAGGAGCTGATAACAAATAAAACATAGCAAGAAAAGGCAGGGATGTTAGGCCACATAGGGGATAGAACAATTGGTGGATTCTGGAAGACTTATCTTGATGGTATCAAATCTCACCTCAGACACTTGCTAGCTGTATGACCCTGGGCAAGTCATTTAACCCTGTTTGCTTCAGTTTCTTCATCTGTAAAATGAGCTGAAGAAGGAAATGGAAAACCATTTCAGTATCTTTGCCAAGAAAGTCAGAAATGCAGTCATGGAGAGTTGGAGATGATTGAAAATGACTCAACCACTACAACAACAAGCAGCAACAACAACAAGGAAAGGGAGCTTCAGGATTCCATTAGGGCAACCATCTTCAGAGGTCAACAGGGAGCTACATACACTGCAGGGTAACTTTTGGAGGACTCCACAATGAGAGAAAATGACCTCTAGTCATAGGACCTTTGAGTTGTCCTTCAGGTACATATAACTTCTAATTTTGAGCCTATTAACCTTGTACTCTGGATTTGTTGGAGAATGTTTCCTAGAATTTGGGGTGGACTGCCTTTTTGCCAACTGCTCTAATCATGCCTACTTAAGAAATACTACTAATTAAAATATAATTAACTCTGACAAGCTAACTAGTAATCAATGGGGAGTAAACTAAATGGGAACCTCTGTACACTGTTACAGAAACACTTACTCAAAGTAAGGGGAACTCAAAGGGTCAGAGTAAGTGATGCCTGGAGAATGAGCCCAGATTGGGTGGTGCAAGAGAGAAATAAATTTAAAACTGAACTCAGTGGCTTTTGATTCCATAGGCAGATTATGAAACAAACTGTATGATCTCTGTATTGATCCTATGCTGTTACTGCTTCCTCAGTTATGATCCCACAGAAGAATCATAATATATCAGAACAGTGCTGAGAGATTTAAATTTCATTTTAGTAGTATAAAACAGTGGCATAACTTAGTCCCTCTTCTATTGAATTCGCATTTAAATAATTTGATATAGATATTAGATGGACTGGATGTAAGCCTCCCACCACCCATCTCCCTGTTTGAACTAGGATAATCTTCTTTTATGTTTATTGCATAGTTTTATGACCTCAGTTGACCAACAAATAGCCTTAAGGAGAAGATGAACTTCTTGAATCACTATTTTCAGAAAGAATGACTTAGTATAAATTAGCTTAAAAGTAAAATTCAATTTAACAGAAATTCTTCTAATATTAAAATAGTCCAAGTAATAACATGCACGAAGCCAATACTTTCTGTTACTTGAGGTAAATTTTGCAGCTGGTGGTACAGTGGATAAAGTGCTGCTCACGGAATCAGGAAGACCTGAGTCCAAATCCATTTTCAGACACTTACTGGCTATGTGATCCCGGGCAATTCAGATAAACTCCATTTTCCTCAGTTTGCCCAATTGTACAATGGGGGTTATAATACTATCTACCTCACAAGGTTGTTGTGAGGATTAAATGAGATAATTTTACAAGTGCTTAGTCCAGTACCTAAAACATAGTGGGTGCTCTTTAAATGCATATTCCCTTTCCCTTTCCTTAAATCACTCATAAGTCCATAAGCTTATAATCCTGTTTAAAACATGATGTCTGAAAGTTTTATACTTGTAGATTTTTGTTGCATTGTGTTCTTTTTCCTTAATTGCCATGTTAGTCAATTGCTAATGGATAGATTTTCCCCTAACTCAAAAGATATTTCCTTGCTCTCTGACATGAAGACATACGTTCTCATCCATCTACTTTCTCCAATCACCATGGAAATTTGAAGACTTTCGTGGATAAAAATGTTGATCTTTCTTTCAAAGACCTTCTTGTACTTCTTCAAATCCCACAACAAGAGATATATAATCCTAGATGTTTCTTTTGCTTCCAAGAAACATCATTCTGAATTGAATTTGTACTCAATAGCACCAACCACCCAGCCTTCTGGCACATTTATTTTAACTAGGCTTTGTTCTCCTCATTTAAATTTTATATGGTTTTAACTTTGCACAGTGTCTTTATTCATCTTGGGGAGCATATTTACATTTGGAGCTATTACTCCTACTCATGAGAACACATAGCCACTGAGGATCAAAATTGGCAGGGTGGCACTAATCATTTGGATCCCAATCTCAATAAATACACAAACTCTTATCTCATTTCCTCATTTTTTTTTTTTGCCTTGCCAGTTAGCAATTACCGGAATGACCCAATTCATTATTGGATCGATCTCTTCCATTAAAGGAAAGACATATTCCAGGAGAAGAAAGATCAAATCCATCTATTAAAAAAAAAGTCTTGCTATGAAATCCTTGCTGCAAGGGCTACCCAGGATTCTCCTAATTCTCTAGCATTCCTCAATCTTCCTCATACTGCCTGCCTTAATATAGATGTTCCTCAAAACATTTTACTTAGTCTTCCTTTGAAAATATGGATTTACGAAGTATGTTTATAGATTCCCTAGTTCAGCCTAATTGTCTTAAAAATGACAAAAACTGAAGTCCATTGACTTGTATCCAGGTCACAAAGGTTGTAAGTACCATAATGGCTAGGCATTAAATGCACCATTTTAAAAGTTTTAATTCACATCATTTTAACACTATGCCATATGACTTCAACACTTCTATCTCTACTTTTTCCCTTTGAAGACTTCCCTTCCACATCTTGATTTGCTCTTCCAACTTGTAGCTCTCTGATTTGTTTATCCTAGGTGACAGAATCTCCTTTGGTCCTTAGGTATGGATTTCCCTACCATGCAGATATTTTCTTCCAGAACCACACTTGGTCCTGACTATTAAATGTACTTACTTGAATCACAAATCGCTTGCCTTGGTTCAAAGGTTACTTTCTTTCTCAGGGTCTGTCACTTTAAGGGTCCTGGTTTTAGGTGGTCTTCTTCTTCTTCTTCTTCTTCTTCTTCTTCTTCTTCTTCTTCTTC
>NW_027185761.1:5464275-5488705 GCF_028583685.1 Petaurus breviceps papuanus | reverse complement strand
TCTTCTTCTTCTTCTTCTTCTTCTTCTTCTTCTTCTTCTTCTTCTTCTTCTTCTTCTTCTTCTTCTTCTTCTTCTTCTTCTTCTCCTTCTTCTTGCTTTTTGGAGGAGGGAAGGTAGGGCAATTGGGGTTAAGTGATTTGCCCAAGGTCACATGGTTAGGTTTTGTGTTAAATGTCTGAAGACGGATTTGAACTCAGGTCCTCCTGACTCCAGGGCCAGTGCTCTACTTACTGAGCCACCTAACTGCCCCTCCTTTTCTTCTTTTCCTCTCCTCCTTAATCTTCCTTCTTATCTCTCTCTGTTTTTCTCTATGTCTCTCTTTCTTTTCTTCTTCCTCATCTTCTGTTTCAATCTGTCTCACTGTCTCTGACTCATTTGTTCCTTGATATTATGGTGATCTTTTATTATTTTTTGAAACTTAAAAAGATCTGTCACTCTGCTATATTGTAATATACAGTTCTCGTTTGTCTCTAAGTTTTGACTACCATTGTCATCGTTTATATCTGCCATTCACTTCCAATTTTGTATTGCTCTTAGAGAAATGTTATGACTCTTTTAGAATACAATAACCTTATCTGTCATACTTTTCAATTAGTCAACACATTAATAATCCATTTGCTGGCCAAACAAGAACAAAAACCAACTTCTGACCAACCCTTGGAGTGACAACACCTCTCAGAATACCAGACCTGCTTCCAGCAAACCTTAGCAGCCTTCATCCAAGGAAAAAAAAATCCCCACAGATATGCAGCCTGGCAACTGCTTCTAAATGCACTGTAGTCACAGCTATTGAAGAGTCAGAAAAAACACATACACACACATTTGCCACCAAAGTGTTTGGCCTTGTAAAATTATTTAACATTATTAACTGATAATTTTTTTTCCTAGTGGTAATTACTTAAAAAGTGATATTGCCATCTATTTTGTGACTTTACCTTAAGGGCAGTATGGCCTTTACAACTGAAACCTGCTCTATGTCTATTCCATGAAAATATGAATTTCTTAAAAATGGAAATTGTCTCACTTTTCTGTTTCTATGCCTCATGCTTAGTATATTACTTTGTACAAAATATGGATTTAACAAATATATGAATTCATTTATTAATTCAAGTCACATTTATTCAGAACTCTCTTGCTTACATTTCTACTATATATTTTAACCTGCATTTCCAAAATACCTTTGAATATGGAAATTTTAAAATCTAGCCCAGGCATTCAATTGTTTCTTTCAACAAATACCAACTATGTGTCAGGAACTGTGCTATTTACTGGGCAAAGAAAAAAAAACTGAAACAGTTCCTTCCCTTGAGGAGTTTATATTTTATTGGGGAAAGACATCATGTGCATAGAAAATTAGGTATGAAACCCTCATACCATAAAGGGAGGGGAGAAGGTTATCACTCAGGCAATCAAAACAAAATAAATTTGGATGATGAAGAAAATAAATTTTGGTGATGAAGAAGGCAATTTCAGGCATAAGGGACAGACCACACAAACACAGGCAGAATGCTGTGTATAGGATATAGAATTTATATTCATTTGGCTGGAATATAGAAGAGTAACAGATTAATGACAATAAAAATGGGAAAAATATATTGGAACTCCTACTGGATACACATTTGACACTGGAGACTTAGATTTCCTCATCTGTATAATGAGAAAGTTAGACTAAATGACCACTAAGGAACTTTTCATTTCTAATATTCTATAATAATAGGATTATTATTTTTCAAGACTGACTACTGTAACTGCCAACCCCAATCTTCTGATATTTTCTAAATTATATTTTCCCAGAAATGGAAAGTGTTTACTTGTCATTCTTTTATTAAAGAGGTGAGGATAATACTCTCCATGTTATGTCTTGTTGAAGATCCGTTTTCTGATGTGTCTATTATTATAGACACTAACATGGCACTAAATATTTCTCCCCTCTACTCCATGGATAGTTCAGGTGAAATAAAATAAAATGCATCATGTTCCCTATCCTCACCACTAATTTTAATGTTATGCATACAGAACGTGTTCAGTTAATGTTTTATGATTAAAAAAAAACAATGTAACATTTCATATTTTTTTATACAGAATCATGGGGATAAACAGGATGAGCAGCCAAAAGGTTTGACTAGCTTTGCATCCTGGTTCTAGTATGTTCTAGTTATATAACCTTACTTACTGAGATCTCTCTCTCTCTCTCTCTCTCTCTCACTGGACTTCAGTTTTCTTCTTTGGAGGTTAGACAATGTTATCTGTAAGAACCCTATCATTTCTGACAGTTTAGAGTCTGTTTTTTTTATAGACTTACAGTAAGTTCATTTCAAACTGGATTAAAGACAAAAATAATTAAATCATTTGAATAGACTTTATCAACTTTAAATCAAGCATTCCCATATATCTGACATTTTTAATCACTTCACTACTTTGATCAATATTATTTCTTTTCTGGAAAATAAAACAATGAAAAGAGTACACTAGAAGAATGTTAACGTATTCAGCTATAGTTATCAGCCTACTGTGTTAACAATTAAATCTTTTAAGGGCCATGATTCCTTCCCTCCCATAGTAGACAACTAGACTGTCACATTTCAGTGATGTGAGCCAGTAAATCTTGGGAAGTACTTTGGCTCAGAAAATTCAAGACAAATAAGTGCATGAGAGTTGATGGGGTGTTTGGGTGCCTGTGCTTGAATCCCAGCTTTTAAAATCACATTTCTCCCTAGTCTCAAATCTCCCTAATCTCAAACACTGTCTCAGAAAGTTTCTCCCTAGCTCACGGGCAGCCCTAACAAAATACTTATCTCTCTTCCTGTTACAATAGTCAGATGCACTTATAGAATTTAGTAGTTTGACCCAACTGTATACTGGCTGAAGTACCTATGTATGGGTATCTAGCTATCATATATGTCCTAGAGTTAGTTATATATATATATACACACACACTCCCTAGCTCATTATTTACATACTGAATCCCTTGTTAGCTAGGGAAATATGTATACTCTCAACATCCATCTTGTGAAACATGACATTTATGGGTGGCAGCTTGGTCAGCCCTGACTGCTAGCTGACTTAGTGATGTTTCAAACCTAAAACCATACCTTCATGCAGCCCCACTTTGACCTATTTCCCAGTGAATTCTGGGCAATATGCCTGCACAGTAGATATTAAAATTGCATGTTCCTTTAAGAACTGACCATTCCTTAACTTCTACATACTCCCACCCTGAAACACTTATTTAGCATAATTGGCACAGGTTATACTATGGATTATCCTATAAAATCTTTAAGTCTACCACTTGAAGGTTGCAGGTTCCCTAAGAACTCTTGCAAGGTATAAAGCATAATAATAAACTTATATCATTCTGACTTGAACAATGCTTAGGCCTCTGAGTCCATTCCAGACTGCCCACCCAGGGACTCTGGTTATTGGGGTACCTGGATTTCTGAAACACCTCCCCCTTTCCCCCTTCTGAACAGTTTCTTTGTTGTTACCAATTTAAAGATTGTATAACTTTTCCTTATATATTTAGTTGAAATCTAACTCCTTATAACATACACTCATTGGTCATGATTCTGCTCACTGAAATATCAAAAGATAATTCTTATGTAAATTTGGTTCATGTCGTTTAGGCAAATTTATAAAATATTGCCAACATTTATAGTAATTCTGTACTTAAAAGACTGGTAATCATTCTTCTTTTGTCCTCAGTTAAAGAGAACAATTTTCTAAACAATCAGCTGGGCATGAGACTTCAGCCTTGCACTAGGAAGGGTACCACTCTCCCGTGTAGCTCTTGCAAACAAAGAAGCATTTAGTAAAACAAGGACAGGCTTAGCCACAAGTATTTATGGGAAGTAATACCAAATATTACAAATGCATTCTTTAATAGAATACAATTTTAAAATGCAATTAATTGGCAATAAGGCAGAAAGTCAGAGGTGGGAAAGGGCCAGTCCCTCATTTTGTCTCAGCTGGTTTGGTTTGTTCAGCACTCCTGCTATTGGAGTGAGTGACCTCGTTAAACCACATGGTCTCACAAAATTTCCAGATTTTTCATTTAAATAAAAGATCACTTATTTTCTAATGAAGGGAAATGCTTATATGATCTAGGCACTAATTGCTACCCCGATCATGTTCCTCTTGTGGGATAATTATCACCTCACCCTTTTATGCTCTTTTTTCTTAAGGGTTACATCAAAACTCTCACTGTTGTTATCAATGGAAACCACCTGTAAAAACCTTCACTCCTTCCCCCTTCTGAGGGCTAATTTCAAGTTTCATTTGTTTTATTTTATTTTCTCCTCCCAAACTAGAAAGAATTGGAAATACCTGGGATTATTGTAGTCATCCTAATATGCCTCCATTTCTCTTTTAGATGAAATAGAACCTCCTTTTGTTTGACACTTAGAGACTTTCATAATTTGGATCTAACCTGTCTTTCCATATTGATTTCAAATTATCCCTTTCTCTGCTTGTGCACACATAGTAGGTGCTTAATAAATGTTTATTTACTGACTCTCCTTTCTGGTCAATCTGTCTTAATTGCCATTCCCCAAACATACCATTCCATCTCCCATCGCCATTCCTTTGCTTGGACTGTTCCTTATGAATAGAAAGCATTCCCTCTTATTTCCACCTCCTGGAATTCTTAACTCTTTTCATAGCTATGTTCACGTCAGCTGTAATTGATTTTTCTTGATTTCTTGACTTTCTTGATTGATTTCTTTACTATTTATGATAGCCCCATTCCCCAAATTCTTTTTAATTTATATGTATTTACTCATCTACCTAGGAAAGCTAGGTGGCATAGTGAATACAGTTCCAGGAATGGAGTCAGGAAAATCTGAGTTCAAATATGATCTCAGATGATTTCTATCTGTGTGACCCTATGCAAGACATTTAACCTTATTTGACTCAATTTCCTCATTTGTAAAATGGTCTGGAGAAGGAAATGGCAAACCACTCCAGCATCTAAGCCAATAAAATCCCCAAAGGGGCTGCAAAGAGTCTGAAATGACTAAACAACAGCAACAACAATTCTTTCTACATGTTGTACTTCTTTATGCCCAGGGAATGAGAAACTTGTGGGGGCAGGAATGGTTTTATTTTTTTCTTTGTATTCCCAACATATTGGTCAGTGCTTTAAAGGCACTTAATAAGGGATTTCTGAATTGACTTGGGCTACAAATTGGAAAGTATTTGTCCAATTTAGGGTTTGACTTAGTGACATCATAAACTAGTGTCACCATAACCATCCACAAACATTAAACAAAAATATTAATTGTAGGGAATTAAATAATTATCAATGGCATATTTGTTCAGAAGTTATTTTCAGGGTTCAAAAATAGTTGTGAGACCCCTTCAAATTAAATTTAAGTGGACTCAAGTTAAATAACATGTACTAAGTGTATTTCTAGGTATAGCCATAGTGTCTTTCACAGTGCTGGGCACAAAAAAATGCTCTCAATGAATTTTTTAAAAAAATGTTAAATTACTGATGCATTCATCAGGTCTCCTCTGCTTATCCTTCAGTGTTTGAAAGGCTGAAAATATTAAAAAAAAACAAAAAAAAGGTAAATCATAATAAAAGAGAAGATGAAGAAAAAGAGAACTGAAAAAAAATGATCTTACCTATCATCTTTCCTTGATCTTTTACCTTTTAAGGCAGTAATTTCCCATTTAGATAAAATATAGAAGGGACATTAGTCTTTAAACACAGATTACACCAACCTTTCCCATATAGTTGTAAACACAATGGCCTAAGACTCCAAGAAAACTGAATTAGTAACAATAAGAATTTATGGGAAAGAACTTGTTGCTATGGAGGCAGGGTCTGTAGAGACAATGAAAAGTAGGAATTAGAGCCAAAAGGGCAGCATTGGACTTATTATCTGTTCATATTGATCCAGACACTAAGTAAAAGGAAGCCAGCTTAGTGGCTGTGTCCCTGTTCAAATCTGGTTTACTGTGGCAAAATTTCCTTTCACTAAAATTTGCTACCTTTGCAAACTGGAATCAACAAGATACTTCAGGTATGGTCTCCATTGTATCTTTGTCTACATCTGTGGCCAAATACACTAAATTTCAGGAATTTGGCAACCAGGATAAAGAGGTTAAATATGAAGAGGATCAAATCAATATGGTAGAGAAGAGCAAGTAGAATCCTTTAAGTATAATTATCATTATTCTTATAGTTTTGTTTCCTTTAGGAATCCAGATATAGGATACTATCAGGGGTATTTCACATTTTCAATGTGAAAATCTCCTACACTGATTCAAATAGAGTGTCAAGCCTGGAGTCAGGAAGAACAGAGTTTAAATCTGGCCTTGGACACTTACCAGCTCTGTGAACCTTGGCAAGTGACTTAACCATTCTCTGCCTCAGTTTCCTCATCTATAAAGTAAGGTGGAGAAGAAATGGCAAACCACTCTAGCATCTTTGCCAAGGAAACCCCAAACAGAGTAACAAAACCCTATGCAAAAATGTATACATGGCATAAATGGCTGAACAACAAAAGCTGTAGTCAGAGATCATTTCATGAGACTCTCAGAAGCTTGATGACTTATCCATGATCACAAAGAGCTTTCTCTCCACTACTCTTATTAACACCCTCTCTTGTTACTGCTCAAACATGACCTTCAGAAAGTCTCTCCTGATCCTACTGCCTGTAACAGTAGGGGAATTTGCAGATCTTCCCTGCCCCTTAAAGGCTCTCAGGTGAACAAATGGGAGGGTCTTTATTCGGGGGAGGCTTGTTTTTCAGTAAGGCCAGCACCTTTTTTTACTTTGTAATTGGGCAGTGGGTCACACAGGTTGTGGTTCCCTCTGACCCTGAAGAAGGGCATATATACTTTGAACTTAGCATTTTTGCTTTGGGACTTATTCACGCGAAGAGTAGTCAAGTGATGTACCAGACTCTGGGTAATCATTACTGAGCACCCTGGTTTTGAAAATCCATATGTTGGTGCTTCTCTCTCTGGTAACTGTATTATAGCTTTGGTCAGACAGCTAGAAGCCTTTTCCTTGATTTCTGTTATTTTCTCTGTCCATTTTTTTCTGCTAGTAATTTCTGTTTGTATTTTCTCTGAAGTTCAGGGTGCTGATTTTTTCCCCTGAATTGTGAAATATATATATTTCACTTTCATATATATATGTTTGTGTGTGTGTACTTGTATGTGTGCGTAGTTAAAGTAAGATTGTTGACCCCTTAAAGCTCCTTTACTTTAGAAAAGCATATCAAAGAAACTATGCTAACAGTCATCCTGGGTAATCTAGGGTGCTTGCTATTACATTGCCCCATCCCCCAAGTTATAAAATGTCTCCTCTAAACATTTTGCATATATTTCTATATTTGCATAGTCATGAATATGTTACTTTCTTTCCTCTCTTCTTTTTACTCCATAGAATGCGAGTACTTTGAGGTAAGGGACTCTCAACTTTCGCTTAGCACAGTGCATGGAACATATTATATATAGATTGTCTTGAAAGTCTTTTGAGGTATTTAATGAATTATAGATTACTTGATTATATAATATATTGCAATTCTCTTGATGTATACAGTACTAACCATTCTTAACAGTGGAAGACCTCAGAAGGAGAAATACATAGATAATCTGCCACTTTATATCTCTTACATAAGAATTTTGTGTAGGTTCATTAGAATGATATTTGTAAATATGATAGAATGCTTCAGAAGAAAAATGATGCCTATTTACAAAGTATATTATTATCTTCTCTTTTCTGGAAATTACAAAATACTTTCACAGCATGTTTCAAAAATTATTTTTCAACCATTTCCAATTCCTTTAAGTGACTGAAACTTTTGTGTTGAATTTTTACAACGTGCCTTGTGGTGGAAATGATTACCTTTTGACATGAAAATGTAATCTCTCTGTTGAATATTTTAAAAGAGGTGCTTGATAATTTTATGACAATTATGCTTTGGTTTTACATGCCAAGATAGCAGTAATCAAATCTCATGCTCGAGAACTTCAGTTGATTGCCGCTGCTGTCTGGAAAAAAGCACCCTCTGAATAGAGTAGCACAATTATCCAGGAACATTAATAGGATTTTTCACCTTCTTTGAAAGTTAAGGCAGACAACAGTTAAAAGCTGGGTCAGTGGTCTGAGGTAGCTCATCAAATCTTGTGCTCTCATTTCTTTTCATTATATTTATGTAAAGTTTTCATATGTAAGAAAATGAATCTGATAGTCCATAAGCTGCAAGGAATTCATATTCTGTAACAGTAAGAAGAGAATGACTTTTCAATTCATCTTTTATTTCCTACTGAGAACTGCTAACTCTTATTCTAATGAATTCTAATAGGTTTAAAAATTACCTTTCTCACAAAAAAACATATTATCCTTGTTTTTCAGATAAGGAAACTGAGGTTCAAAAAGGTTAAATACCTTGTCCAATAGCTATTACTTGTCAGATCCAGAATTTATGCTCAGTTTGCTCAATATTCCAGGATTTCTACATACTACTGGGCTGCCTTTCCCCATTACCTTTGGACCTTCTGGCATTGTTTCCAATTCAGGAGTGTTTTGGAGAGTCTTTCTAAAAGAGAGAATCAGCAAAATAATTACATGGTAGAATGGAAAGAGAAATTAGCTTTTCTTATTGCTCTCCCTTGGTAGGATGGATCAGGGAAGTCAGAAGTCATTTAGTCAACAAAAAATTATTCAATCTTTACAGAATGTCAGACAATGGTCTAAGTGCTGGAAATACAAATAAAAGCATATTTGAGAGTGCCTGCCTACAAGAAGGTTCATTCTAAAGCAAATGACACCACAAACAGGGAACTGGAAAGAAGTAGTGAGAGAGATTATTATAGCTAATGATTTATGGGGATTGTTAAGTAGGACTAGAACTGAGCAAGATAAAGGTCTAAGCTTCCATATCAAAGCCCAGAAAGCTTCCAAAAAAGAGGACATTTTAAGGTGGAAAGAGACTGTGTCCAGTTGGAAAAAAGTAATCAACAATTTGAATGCAGAAAGAAAAGGCATAATGATTACATTTCATATGATGCCAAAGTGGAATGTCAAACATTATATAAGAGAACTGAAACTAAAAACTAAATTAAACAACAACAAAATCCAATATAATAAGTATTATTAAGTACTTACTATATAGTAGGAACTTTGATAGTCACTGGCAATACAAATACAAAACAAAATAATGCCCCTGCCTACAACATTCGTAAGGTATACATTTAGAATGGGAAGATGTCTAAGATGTAAAAGATTTTACCCTCCCCCATCCTCCCTTTTTGTTTTTGTTTCTGTATGTTTGTTTTAAACAGAGAAGTTAACTAAGCTTACAATCACCTGGGAGAATACAACTTATAAATTGGCAGGCATATAAATGACAATTTGAGAAGGAAGGAAAAACAAATCTCTAAGGAGTGTCAAGAAAACTATATTGTACGAGTCTGCAATTAAGTTCAATAAAAAATATAGCAAAAAAATGAAATGATAGGGTGAACCTAATACACACACACATATGGTTGTACGTGCTTGCACACTGGCGTATGTGTGTATACATGTAAAATAAACCAAAGTCAGATTCAATAAACATTAATTAAGCGCCTATTATGTGACAAATATACTATGTTAAATATCCAGCATTCAAAGAAAGGCATAAGACAGTCTCCACCCACAAGAAGCTTACAGTCTAATGGGAGAGACAACAAACAAGAAGCTGAAAAGTGGAGGTTGAGGGGGGATTCCCCAGAGGAATGATGAAGTCACAGAACCATGTTGGGAAATGATTGAAAGAGCTGAGAGTCTCTCAGTTTTAATTTTGCAGAATGATAAGTTTCTGGAAATGATAAAGAAAAAGAGCTAGATGAGAAGTGATATGAATTTCCTATGTGCCCTGCTTCAAAAGCACATGAATTAGGAGGTGTTCTCCAATATCCATACTGGAACCTCCTCAATCAGAGGGTGTCTGAACAAGACAAGGAGAATTGAAAACACAGGCACACATATCCACAGAAACCAAAGATTCTCTTATAGTAATATATTAAAGTAACAGGGAAACAGTGAAAATAGGAAATGAGGAGAGAGTGGTTTTAAAGGGAGAACAGTGTTGGTCAAGAAAGAATCCAGTGTAAAACACACTTTGACTTCTGAAGGTAGATTTTAAAGGAAGAATTTAAAAAGAAGAAACAAAATGTAAGAACTAGTGATCTGTGGTGGGTGAAAGGAAGAGAAGAAAGGTGGTGGAGTGGAAGTAGATTGCTTCAACTATAAATCACTACTGTTGATCACAGTCCTCTTGTAGCAGCTAAGTTCAAATATAACCTCAAAAACGTGAAAAAGTGGGGCGGCCAGGTGGCTCAGAGAGTAAGAGCACCGGCTCCAGTGTTGGGATGACCTGGAGATCAAATCCCGGGCTCAGACACTCAGCACCACACCCAGAAATAACTGGCCGTGTAACCTTGAGCAAGTTGCTTAACCCTGATTGCTTAAAAAAAAAAAAAAAACGTGAAAAAGTCATATATCCTCTGTTTGCCTAAATTCCCTGAACATTAAAGTGAGAATAATACTAGCATCTAACTCACAATTTACATATGTATATACATGTATATGTATATATGTGTGTATGTATGTCTATGAATGTACATATGTAAGTATGTATATGTGTCTGTATCTGTGTATATATATTTTGTATATATTTAAAATACAATTACACACACTTGAAAACATAAATATTCACATGGTGAAAAAGAAAGACTGGAGCAAAGTGTGTTATGATTCAAGTGACCTAAAAAAAATCAGGGATAGGTAGTAATGATTTTTCTCATTTCACAGAAGAGTAAAAATAGATTTGATTAAAAACAACAGAGAAAACATTAAGCACAAAAACCCTAGATAATGAAATATTAATTCTCTAGATAGATAGATAGATAGATAGATAGATAGATAGATAGATAGATAGATAGATAGATAATACATTTATTTCCTAAGAACTTTATCATTATGAAGGCACTTGGGATGATCCTACAAGGAAAGAGGGTAGAATGTTCAGTTGTCATGCTACCATAGTTTAAAAAAAAGGATAGGAAAAAAGACAAAAGCTTGGGAGAAGGAGGCATGGGGACAAAGAATAGGGACATTATCTCACATAAAGAAGTTGGTTCAGAAGAGTTTTTACAAAGGAGGTGGCAATATTGGAGGTTGTGAGCAATGTTTTTACCTCATTCACATTTAAATACTTTCAAAAATAGAATATCTATCTATCTATACATATATTCATTCAATTGGTAACAAAAATCTCTCTTATTCAACAGGGAAGTAGGATGGGGAGGGAACAGCAGAAAGAGGGAGGGGTGATAAAAAGGACAGATAAAATGAGGGAGTATTCAAAAATGAAACAGATTTTAGAGGATGGACAGGATAAAAAGAGATAGAAGGATAAAAAGAAGATAGGATGAAAGGAAATGAATAGTTAGTGATCATAACTGAGTGTGAATAGGATGAATTACAAAGTTTTTGGGGGGAGGATTTTGTTATGAAGGGCTTTAAATGCTGAACAGAGTATATTATCTTCAATCTGAGAGGTGGTAAGAATGCTAATGGAGTTTATTGCAGAGGGAGGATTCTTACAGCATCCCTTAAACCACAAGGTATATTGTGATGTTGGACCTGAGCTATTACTTGGTTAGCAAGTCAATCTAACCCTTCATCAGATTAACCCTCTTGCTACCATAAAACCAAGAAAATAGCTGATGCATAAGTATTGAAAAACTGACTTCCTGTTTCTAAACTGATGAACAAGTCACTTGGTTTTCACTGCTTGAATATTCCAAGTGGAAGGGTAGAACCTGACTCAAAGACAAGTTCTGGTTTGAAGAGGCCACTATTCCTAAAATTTTCATTTGAAAAACTTGCCCATAATCCAGATCTCCTTCATAGGTATTCAATTGTCTTGAGGAAGGGGTAGAAATAACTATGTCTGCCACTATGTTTATAATGCAAATGAACCTATGAGAATTTTAACAATACAAAATCAACATTGAGAAAAAAAAAAGTGCCTACCTTTTCAAGGATCATTTTTGCATTATGCCAACTAACCTAAATGAAAATGAAAACAAGAATAGTGTCTTAGAATATTTACATTTCTATGTTAAATCCAATTAAATTCAACAAATATGTAAGGATGTACTTGTTCAAAACACTGAAGATAAAGCAGAAGAATAATTCCTGCCACAAATAATTTATCTTCTCTCTCAGTTTTCCCACAAACATCAGTAAAGACGATAAGATACAAAGTCATTCCAAAACACGAGTATTCACAAGTAAAGTACAAAGAAAGACCCATTCTAGGAGAGGAAAACTGAAAGCAGTTAGTGATTACATGGGGAAAAGATGAAAAGAGAGTACATTCTAGACATGGCAGACTGCTTGTATCAAAGCAGGAAGTGAAGGATGGAATGTTGTAAATGAGGAACATTTCAAAGATCATTTTGACTGGAATAAAGAATGCATAGTTAGACCTATCCACCTTCCTAAGACAATATATTTGAGATGTCCAACTCTAATATTTTGTGACATGGCAAGCTAGAAGTTTTACTAATAGGATATCTATACCATGCAACTCTTTAAGAATATTTCTGTATTAATATATTGATATTCCTTACTGTGGATTAATTGTCATTTTGACCAGTGAATACAGTGAAAAATTGTTGCCAAGATCACTTCATAAAATTAAGTAGAACATATGTTGCCAACATCTGTTCATTTTTCTCCTCATTCTTCCTATACAAAGCTCTACATATGATCTAGTCAGTGTCCTTATTGCATAACAAAAACTCAGAGTGTCATTAATTGAAGAGAATGAAGCATCTGGTTGTTGTGATCTTCTGGTTTAACAGATTTAATTAAATTGAATACCTTCCCTTCTTCTCTTTAGGGAATCAAGTCATTAAAAACTTACTAAGTGGAATAAGAAAAGCTTTCCAACAAGCTCTAAGATTTAAGCTTAATTGATGATTGCATCTACATTGTAATATTTTATATTTGTATGACATAACAGTTTACAAATTATGTGTTCATGTATTATATGATTTGATCTAACTTATAATGCAATGACTTTCAGATAATTAACTTAAATTTTCACTTTTCCTCCATATTGTTACAGTGAACATGTTGAATTTGTGAGAATTCAATCTATATTCTCCTTTTTTGTTGTTTTTTTTTATTAAGAATTATGATCAGTGGGATAATGGTCATTAATTTTAGTTTATTTGATTCTTGTAGTTTCTTTTCAAAATTACCCTGCTTGTTCATTTTTATTGTCTTTAAATGTATCCTTGGATATGGATTCTTTGAACATTGCAGAAGGGCATGTGAAACAGTGTTAATGACACCATCAAATTTAAGGTTATCTACTTGCCAGAAAATTGATTACCTCTTCTGTCAACTCATCAGATATAATAACCACATACATGCCCATTTAGTCAACTGGTCTTCTAAAAATTAAGAGAAATTGACATGAAAATTATTTCCATGAATTCTATTAATTAGACTGAATATAACAACTACCATCATTTTTTAACCAAGAGTAGAAAGTTTTTTTATTCAATGTACTAAATATCTACAAATTAGAAAGCGAACAATTAAATGAATTTATTAATTGCCTATTTTAGTCTACAGATTCAAGGAAATATGTTAGAATAGGTAGCGTTTATCAGCAAGACTTGGATTCAAATTATGCCTCTGATATACACTGTTGGGTAAATCCCTTAATTTTGTTGTGTCTTATTATGAGTTCCACATGTTGACAAAAGCTTAGATCTTTCTTATATCAATATAAGAGGTGCGAGGGATGAAAACTGCAACATATCTTGAGGTCCTAGTGAATTTATTTGTGAGGTGTACGATAGGGCACCATCAGGCCTCACCAAGGTTGTGACTGTACTTTCAAAGATCATTGATTGAGAGTCATTATTTCTTTCTTGAAAAATGCAAAAACCATAATAGCTTCTATTAGCAAATTTTAGTTTTTGAAAAGTAAGCACACTGTTTTCCAAATCCAATTAGTGTCTAAATTCTTTTGGGAGTAATTCCTGCTGGATTTACTCAGGATCTTTAAAGGCTCTCTAACCATAGACATCCTGCTGTACTTGCCAGAAAAAAAAAAGTTCTTCCCAAATACAAGAATCCCAGGCCTCAGAAGTCCCTCAGTTATCCATGTAAATGGACTACCAGTTACTAAGGGAGCTTGGTTGGGGATGTCCCTGTAGCAGCAAGCACCCCAAGCGCCCCCAGGGTTTGCCGCCACCACAGGTTTCTGGATCTGCTTTGTTAAAGGAAAGCAACTCAAAATGGGCTAACAAGCTTACTTTAATCAGTCAGACATATATTGTTTACCTTGTTCAGGGGAAAGAGGTCAGCACCCCGAACTTCAAAGCATACAGGCAGAATTATCAAGACAGAAACAGATCAAGTAGACAGATTTCCAAACTGTCCAACCATTACATCCATACCAAATCAGCATCTGGGTTTTTCAAAGCCAGGGCGGGGGGGCCTCTGGACAACGGCTTTTCAGAATACAGATCAAATCACAGAATACTTCTCAAAGTGAGCCCCCAAAACAAAGCTACACATCAGGGCTTATATAGCCTTCTCCTGGCTCAGAGAATGTAACAACCTTATTGACCCACTGGCCAATCAAAAAGTATCTACTGAAAAACAAGCCTCCCACCCCAGGCTTCAGGTACACTTTAGCCTAGGGGCAGGGAAGATCTTCCAAATTTTCATTTCCATTACAATCCCTTGAAAAGAATGCCATTAATATACCTGGTCCTAGGAAAAGGACTGCCATTTACTGCACTCCCTCCTTGTGTACTATCCCCTTATTCTGTGACAGTATCATCCCCACCTCCTAGAATTTCAGAATTTGAGAACAGCAAGAATTAGAATTTGGGCGGGGGGGAGGGCATGTGTGTGTGTGTGTGTGTGCGTGCATGTGTATCTGTGTGTGTTTGTGTGTACTTGAGAAGGTATCATTCATCCTATGGTCGAAGACCTTCAAAGAAGAGAAAGTGACTACCTTTGAACAAAGGCAATTCCCATTTTTAGACAGCATTTACTGTTAGGAACGTTTGAGGTTTGTGGGTTTGTTTTAGCATCCAGTCCAAGTTTATCCTTTTACAACTTGTACCTCTCGCTCCTAGTTCTTCCATTTGAAACTAAAGAGGTAAACCATAGAGGACCTTGGGTATAAGACAAATACTTTAAATTACACTTATTAAATTAAAAGAAACATAAATTTATTTTTTTTATTTTTTTATGAATGCAGGTATATATATATATATATATATACATATATATATATATATATATGAGATGAATTTGGCATTAGCATGAAGCTAATGGTGTTAAGGGAACAAGTGTAGACAAGGAATATCTTTCATAAGTCTATTGCAATAGTATAACTGGATGGTTTAAAAGGCCTGGCTGTGGGAAAAGAGAGGATGAGATATTGTAAAAACAGAGCCAACAAGGCATGTAAAAATATTTGATTTGAAGAATGAAAGAAAAGAATCCAATATAATGCCAAGTTTCGAACTTGGAAGATCAGGTCAATAGTAAAAGTATTGCTATTGTAAATAGAGAAGTCAAGTAAAAGGCAAAGTTTAGAGGAAGGAAGAATAATCTTGGATTTGCGGAGTGCTAGTGGGACAGCCAGATGGTGTTGTCTTTAGGAGGTAGAGATTCATTTCTGGAATTGAACATTGAGGTCAGAGCTGGACATATAAATTTGAAATTCATCTGAATAGAGGCAAGTAGTTGAAGTGAGATTACAGGAATGAATTTGCCATGGAAGGAAAATGATGAGCAAAGAGGTCCAAGGAGATAACATTCATGAAGATGAACCATAAGGAGTCAGGGAAAAAAGAAAGAGTGAACAAGAGGAGGCAGAAAAAGAACTGTTAGAAACTCAGAAAGATAAAGAAGTGTATGAGATAAAGTCAAAGCAGGAGAGAATAACTAAAAACACAGGATGTCTAACTGATGATGATAACTATCATTTATATAGCATATTAAGGTTTATAAAGCTCTCTCTGTATGTATATATGTGCATATGTCTACATAAATATATGTGTAAATATGCACATATATGTATGCATATATGCTCTTTCTTTTGTTTCTTATTTGGTGTTCAAAAAAAAAAAAACCCTGGGATAAAGTGTTATTATTAATCCCATTTTACAGATAAGCAAACAGAGTCTAAGAGAGATTAAATGAGTTGCCCAAGATCATATAGCTAAGTAAGTGTCTGAAGAGAGACTTGAATCCAGACATTCTAGACAACATATGACATGTAAGAATGTCGTGGAGAATAGATGGTTGTGAAGGGGAAAAAATTTCTTTGAATTTGCTGATTAGGAACTTTTCTCTATTCTTTGAGAAGAATAGAGATAGAGAGGAATATTAACCATCAGATGTAGATAAAATTTCTCAGAAATTTGATAGGAGAGAACTCTATGATTGTTATAGGTGGAGAAGAAGAGTTAAAGATTTTCCTTTGATTACATATAAGGATTGGAGGAATTTGTAACATGTTTGTAATTCTATTGGAATAATGTCATGACTTGGGAGCAATTGAAGACATATGACAGAGAAGAGGCATGATTTCTAGAATAACAAAGAAAGTTGTGATTGAACTCAATGGAATAGGTAAAGAAATTTGCCTTAGAAAGGAGTAAGAATGTTTCTTTGATGTATGGAAATAGAATAAAGTAGATTATCAGTAATGAGAGTAGAGAGGTGGAAGTTCCTAACACATGAATTCAATTTTCTTAATGATATGGTGTGGTGGTAGGAATCATCTCATTTAATTATGGCGATTATATATGAATGGAGTGCTGGATTCCTGAGAAGAACCTTTTGGAATGGATCTTTTGGGAAATGCAATACATAGTCTATCACACAATTCATTTCATTTCATTCATTCATTAATTCATTCATTTGCCTCTTTCTATTAATTATTTGTTCATTCATTTGTGTCTATTCACATTTTCACTGATTCATAAATTCACTCATTCATTTATTTATCTATTCATTCATTTGCTTATTATTTATTTTTCCTTTTAAACCAAACTATGTTAACATTCACATAGAGTGACTTCATGCCTACATTATGCAGTGTGGTCAGTGCCTCTGATGATTCTATTACCCACTAGTGTACAAAAGGTATAGGCATCATAGTCTTTCAAATTTTCTCCATATATTTATACACTCTGCATATATTTATAAATCATGGCTAAAAAGAAACAAGAGAGGGAACAAAAATTCTGCCTTACCTGGTCAAATTCTTTCAATCTGTCTTGATATCAGGGATCATGATCAGCTACGAATAATGTTTAAAAAGGAGAGTAATTCCACAAAAATTATCAAGGTTTACAGAAATAGCAACTCTCTGTCTCTGAAAGACTAAACCACTTGTGTTGCTATATTTACTTTTCTGTATACATCATGTTTAATTTCCCTTTTCCTGTGTGAAGAGATTCAGAGTGAATTTGGCCTTTGCCTGAACTTTTCCCTTTTCATTCATTTAACTATCAGGATCTTCTTAATTCCAGTTCTTCATTGGGCCTGACTCAGACCCAGCATCTTTGTAATTTAGTTTTGATATTTAAACAAAAAGAGACAATAGTAGGTCATTCAACAGTTAAGAAAGAGATACACTTTGAAATAACAAGAGAATATTCAAGAAGCATATGTACTGATGACAACTCAAGTTTATTTGACTGAATAAAGTGCCAACTGGACAAACCTAGGACACCAGACTCCCACATCCTGGGTGTTCCTGGTTGTTTTGAATGAAGAATTGAAGTGAAGAAGCAATGACAACAGTCTGAGCCTTTAGTTCCTTTAATTAACTGAGTCTCAAGTAATGTAACAATATCTTTTAAGGGAAAAAATTAGCATAATCTACATGGGGCAGTGGTTACAATATTTCTCTTGTTCCAAGATTTTATTATATTCAAAATACTGGGCACACCTTACCTGGATGCAAGAGGCCTAGCCATGACCAGAATATCCAAACTATAGACTATTGATATGTCAGCTCTCTTATTTTTCCCTGCTGTGGAGATGCAAGCATCTAATTGTCATTCAAATCAAATTATTAGCTTTTTTCTTGCGTAATTAAAAAATATCTCTGACAACTACTGTGCCAAAATATCATCAATTACTGTTAGACCTTATATTCATTTCTGTTATGTTTGGGGCTCTTAATTGAAATGATCTGAAATTCACTAATACTCTTCTTATAGGAAGATATAGTTATAAATCTCCTGAGAAGATAAATTGTTGGTTTTACTCAGTAGACAACACCTTAAGTATTACTATAGTTCTATCCAAAACCACTGAACATGTAAAATATAATTAAAACATTTTTATTAATTTTTAAAAAGTCATTTCATCATTTCACAGAAAGCCATTCTTGTGAACAAAATGAAATTCATTTCTACAATTTGGGTGGAATATAGGTTAAAAGACTATCATGCTAGTCGATAATCTTTCTTATCAACCTTTTATATGATCTGTTAGAGACATCACAACCTTGGAATGTTGTAATTTGTCTTTTATCATTGGCTCTGCCTTTTTAAAATCCCCCAGCCTCTTTTCCTATGAATAAATTAAAAGTAAAGAACAGAGGGCTAATAGAAGTATTAACAGGGGAATTGTATCAATTTCTTAGTTCCCTAAGGTAAAAGTAAAATACAAAATAAATATAATGTAATTGGCAAAGGAAATCTCCATCTAAAAGCAAAACTGCTTTAGTGGATATAATCAATAACTATATTAAGAAAACAAGGATATAATTTTCATCTTTAATTGAAGTTCCATATTATAATATCTCTTTGATTAGACAAACATTTAATCCTCTTTGTTTGAAAGAAAACTTTACTCTTCCCAAAAACTCATATTTCTTCCAAATGTTACTTTTTTCCTGAGATCACCATCCTTTCTGTCACCAAGGTTTAAAATCTCAGTCATTGGTTCTTCACTCTCTCTCATCCCAAATGCACAGTCAAATGCCATGTCTTGTAGACTTTGCCTATACATCTTTTTTTCCTCCTTGTCTTCTTTGATCCAGTCCCAGCAGTCTGGAAGTGAGAATTACAAGCATTAATCCCCAATAGATTCTCTGAATCAGAAGCTATTATGCCCTTAAAGAGATCAGAAAAAGAAAACGAATTCAAAAGATTGTTCAGTTTCTAGGCTTTTACTATATCAATAAGTATCTCTATAAATTTCCTTCTAAAGGAACACATTAGTGGCTAATGAAAATACACTACCTCTCAAGATGTATGAAAAGTCTGAGAGACATAGTTTCTGAATAATTTATAATCAACTTATTAATTATGACTAGCAGATAATCAATAAATTGAGGTCAGTGTTTTCTCTTGTAACCAAAGGACAACCTTAGAGGACCTAGGAATGATTAAATACCTTTTGGAAATGGGGTTGTCCTGGATGGGTAGAAATGAACTCTGATTGGTTAACAATTAATAATAAATTGACTATTATAATGAGAGGTGGGTTGATTCTTTTTCTTTTTTCCTTCTGTTGTCACTTTGCCAGAGGTAGCATTTCTAATTCAACACTTAATAATAGTGTTGATAATAGATATCTTTGCTTCACTTCTGAGCTTACTGGAGAGGCTTCAGGTTTATTAACTTTACTATGATAATGTTTGCCCTTCATTTAATTTTTTTAAATTTTATTTTAGACTCAAACACCAGAAAAAAATATAGAATGGATAAAAAAACAAAAATATATCATAAACTTATATATTGGAACTTAAATACAAAGTAAGAGGAAAAAAGCATGTAATGAACATAACAGAGCATGAGAGGATTCAAAATATGTAACAGTAAATTTTCATTTCAAGAAAACTTTATATGATAAATAATGCTCATTGTGTTGTAAATTGTCCATTTTTTTCTTTGCTTCCTTGTTAGTTTTCTTTTCTTCTCTGCTGTTTACTTTTTGACTTTGTTCATCTCCTCCCCACCATGGGATGCCACAATAAAACTTAGATATGTTTCTCTATAGAGTTAAATATATACATACTCTCCTACCCCCACCCCAGAAGGCTACAATAAAATTTAGATATGTTTATCCATAGCTGTAGATATTACATACACATATACATACATATACAGACACATACATTCTCAAATATTTTCTACTCCTGATCTTTGTTTTTATGTATATGCATATCTTTTGTTTTCTATTCCTTCCTCCCTCCATTTTATTTTTACTCACTACCTTGCACACCTATGACTTGCCTCTCCCCTCCAGGGATCCCTCCTCTATCCTCTGATTCCTATAATTCTAAACACCTCCCTACACCCTTATTTACCTATTCCCTCTCCCTCCCTCTAAGGATTACTCCTTCTACCTCTTCCCATTTCCTATGCCCCTACCATTTTATTTCTTCTGAATTTTCAAAGACTTTTATACTCTTTTATATATATATATATATATATATATATATATATATATATATATATATATATAGTTCCCTCTTAAACCGTTTCCTAATGAAAGTAGGTTACCAGAAGTACCAGCCCTCCTCTCCCATTTGATTCCTATTAATCAGTTCTTCTTGCACCACATTTGTATAAAATAGTTACTTTTTTAAGCTGTTCCTAAATGATTTTTCTTTTTAAATTCATAAAATACTCAGATGTACCTCAAACTTATGAACTACCCTATTACAAATAAGAATCTTAGACATACATTTTACGTATATGTAGCAGCAAGCACCCTTGAATCCCCAGGGTGGCTGCCAACACAGGTTCTTAGATATGCTTTTTCTAAATAAAAGCAACTCAAAATGGGTTAACAATCTTGCTTCAACCAATCAAACATATCATTTACCTAGTTGAAGGGAAAAAGTCAGCACCCTGAACTTCAGAGTATACAGACAGAAGTTACAAGCAGAAAGAGAAACAATTCAGCAGACAGGCTGTCTGACCATTACATCCATACCTAATGACAGTTACCAGAGAGGGAAGTACCAACATCTGGGTTTTCAAAGCTGGGGGGCTCAAAGGCTGCCAGAGTCTCATCTGGTCAAATCACACAACATTTCTCAAAGTGATCACCAAAGCAAAGCCTAACATCAGGGTATACATAGCCTTCTCCTGGCTCAGTGTCTTAATTGAAGGTAAGAGAATGTCACAACTCTCTTGACCCACTGCCCAATCACAGAGCACCAATGTGTAGGCATTCCTGAAAACCAAAGCTCCTGCCACAGGATCCAGGTGAGCATATTCAGCCTATTAGGGGGCAGAGTATATTTTCAAATCAAGGAGGGTTCTCAGAGTCACTTAAGCCTGTCAAAGGGCCTAGGGGAAGGGAAGATCTTAAGGGAAGGCAGGGAATATCTTATCCCATAACAATACATAAAAAGTAAAGTCTGTCCTTATGGACTTCCTTATAATGAATCTTTGTTATGTACCTTGTATTTCTAATCTTATATGTTGAAGCTTCTATTAGGTTCAGGATTTTTTTAACAAACTCTTGAAAACCTGAGGGTTTATTGAATGTACTTTTGTTGGTGTTCAAGATAATGCTTAATTATTGCAGGGTATGACAATGTTTGCCAGAACCCCAGTACTTTTGCTTCAATATGTTGTGTTCCAAGACCCGTTCTTTAATAACTTTAATTTCTCTGCTGCTAGGTCTTGTGTAATTCTAATTGTGCCACTATCATATTTAAATTGTTTTAATCTTGATTCTTTTAATATTTTTTTTCCTTGAGCTGGGGGTTTCAGAATTTGCCAATGATATTTCTATGAATTTTCTGCATAGGAACTCTTTTAAGTGGTGATTGATGGATTTTTTCTATATCTACTTTCCCCCCTTGTTCTAATGATTCAGGACAAATTTTCTTTAATTATTTCTTGTAGTATCATGTCAGGATTCTTTTTTGATCATAACTTTCATTTGGTCCAATAATTTTTATGTTTTTTCTTGGTCTGTTCTCTAAATCTATTGTTTTTCTGATAAGATGTTTCACTTTCTCTTCTCGTTTTTCATTATTCATATTTTGTTTATTTCTTGATATCTTTTAATTTCACTGACTTCACCTTGCCCACTTCTAATTTTCAAGGTGTCATTTTCTTAAGATTCTGAATCTCCTTTTTCTAATTGGTTGATTTTCTTTTCATACCTTTTTTTTTCTTGGATTATTCTTATTTTCTTTCTTAGTTGTTCCTCCATCTCTGTCATTTGATTTTTAAAGTTTATTTTTAAAGATCTTCTATAAATTCCTTTTGGAATGGTACCCAGTTTATGTTATTCTTTGGGGGTTTCCTTACTTCAATTTCCTCCTCTGAAGATGAACCCCAGTGGCCATCTATTCCCATAATAGATTTCTATGATTGGATTCTTACTACTTTTTCTGTGCATTATTTTTGTGATGATAGCTTAATCATTTGTAGTCACCTCTAGCCCTGCAGTATAGGGAATGGTACCTCTTGCCCCAGATCATCAGTTCTTCCCTCTAACTTGAAATCAGAGTCAAACCACCAACCTCCTGTAAGTCCCCACATCCATAGTCTTTCTGTCCTACCTCTTCTGCACTCACTGAGTGTTTGCTGGTTCCTTTTCACTCCATTGCTCTTTGCAGCACAGTTGAGTCTGGCCTTCCTGATCAGCAAAGGTACCCTAAATCTTCCTGGATCCAAACATCCAACTCTCCTCACTATCCCAGGGATAAAATTTCTGCTGGCTGGGGCTGAGGCAGCCTCTCAAATCAACTAATCCCAGGGCTTGCTGCTTGTTGTTTAAATGGCTAACAGCTTGATAAAAGGGAAACTAGCCTGGAGGGGTCTAGCTTCCTGGAGGGGTTTACTTTTGACAGGGACCAAAACTGGCCCTGGTATTTTTCTTCAGATATTCTCAAATTATCCCAGGAAGACCCCTGGTTTTGATCCTGTTCTTATTTATTTCCACCCACACTTTGTCTGTCGTAACATGCTATTTTAACTCTTTTGTGGGGGAAAATCTTGAGAGCTTGGAATTTTCTGACCTACTCAGGCATCTTCCCAGAATCCTTTGTGGTGGACTTATTCTGATAAGAACTCCAGTAGGACTCTGATCACATCACTCTCAGAAAAAGACACTCTTGTCAAGCCAAATCATTCCTATCTGGGGCAATCTATATAAAAGGATTTTTCTCCAACCAGACCACTTAAGTAGTTGAACCATCGGCTAGAATTCACTTACATTAGATTCTCTTTGTTGTTGTGGTTCCCTTTACTTAAATGTAAATCCTCCTAGCTTGGTGGGGTCCTGACCAAGACTGAGGGGAATGTCTTTTTTTTCATGTCCTTTACAAGTAATTAAAAAACAAAAGAAACAAACAAAAACCTTCTGTGGGTCCCCTATAAAAGATTGGTTATTAATATAATTTTAAAAATCATTCTTCTCACTCCCATCTTCTTGATTTTACATTGCTTGCTTCCAGTATCTGGAAATATTCTCCTTCAAGATCTCAATCTTTTGTTTGTGACTTTTTAAAGATCTGGTGCTGGTCCTAATTTGGCCAGAGATTTCTTGCTGTGTTCTTAACTCCCCTCCACCATTACTTGGGCCTTCTCTCTGAGACTATGTACCATTTACAATCTATATTTTGCATTCATATAGCTGGTTGCACGTTGTCTTCCCCATTAGAATGTGATCTCCTTGAGGTTAGGGACAATGTTGTTATTGTTTTCCCCTTTATTCTAGCTCTAACCAAGATTCCAGGCCATAGAAAGTGCTTAATAAATGCTTATTTACTTACTCAAATCTGTCCTTTTCTGTATACTTATGCAGTCCGTACTTTAGTTCAGGCCTTCATCACTTCTTGGATATATAAGACTAATAGATTTTCTAATTCTTCTTTGTACCTCCTTTCTCCCCTCTTCAATCCTTCCACCAGACAACTGCCAAACTAATATTCTGAATACACAAGTGTAACTATGGAACTTCACTACTAACTAAAATATAATGATTTTTTGATTATCTTTAGGAAGAAATGAAAACTCCTCTCTTTTAAGCACCTCACAAGTGACCTTCACATAACCTTCCAAGGACTATTGGACAGGATTTTCTTTCGCATACTCTTCAGTTAGCCCAATTGGCCTTCTTTGCCTTCTTTACACAGGGCATTTTATTTCCCACCCCTGAATTTACATAGGTTGCTATCCTTACCTGGACTATGATCCCTACTCTCTTCCACCTCTTAGAATTCCTAGTTTTCATCAAAGCTCAACTCAAGTATTTCCACTTATGTCTTAATTTCTTCAGCTGCTAATGTCTTCCTCCCAAAATGATGGAGATAGATGATAGATAGATAGATAGATAGATAGATAGATAGATAGATAGATAGATAGATAGATAGATAGATAG
>NW_027185761.1:5419698-5464265 GCF_028583685.1 Petaurus breviceps papuanus | reverse complement strand
TAGATAGATAGATAGATAGATAGATAGATAGATAGATAGATAGATAGGAAGGTAGGTAGGAAAGTAGATAGAGAGATAGACAGACAGACAGACAGACAAATAGATAGATAGACAGACAGACAGACAGACAGATAGATTGATAGATAGGTAGATAGATAGATAGACAGGTAGTAGAGAGAAAGAGAGAGAGAGAGAGAGAGAGAGAGAGAGAGAGAGAGAGAGAGAGAGAGAGAGAGAGAGAGAGAGAGAGAGAGAGAGAGAGAGAGAGAGAGAGAGAGAGAGAGAGAGAGAGAGAGAGAGAGAGAGAGAGAGAGAGAGAGAGAGAGGCAGACAGCATATACTTACATGTGTAATGCTGTTTCCTGTGATAGGATGAAAGCTCATTGAGGACAGAGAACATTTCATTTAGCTCTATGTTTCCTCAGTATTTAGAACTAAGTCTGCCATATTGATGCCATTTAACAGATTGTTGTTGTTTTGTTGCTATTGTTGTTTGTCCTTCCTTCTCAAAGAGGATCATGACGTCAGGGAAGCGATGCCATGACAGGTAAGTGAATTGGCTTTAAGTGAGGGAGAGCTTGCTTATCTGTTGAATGGCTGATAAAAAGTTCATCAACAAAAGAGTTCTATTCTCAGATTTTAGAGTTTTTAACAATTCATAGCTTTATACCTCTCAGGGCTTTACAAATCAAACTTTTTTTTCTATCTATGCCCTGGCTTCATGTGAAAATGAGAGCATCAACATACTGTACTCAGAGTGAGCTTTCCCTATTATATGATATCAATTCTCAGAAGTGTCCTAATAAAGTAGCTTTTGATGTCTGTACAATGCAGGTAACAGTGCTCCAGGCATGCTCTACCAATTAAGTGGACATCCCTATTAAGTAAATCCCTAATGAACAGCTCTAATTATATTTAGATGGTCTGTATTTACCTAATTGTTTTATGTCCTAATTAATAGAACACTTTGAACTCTAATTAGAAAACTTTCAAGTGAGTCCAAAAGCTTCAGATAAATTAAGATTGTATAACTCTGCCAAGAATTTTGCTTGGAATGCACCATTCAATAGCAATTTTAGTCTAGGAACAGCAAATGAATACTAAATTTTCTTTAGGTAACATTTCCAAAATATTCTAACTCTTTAAGTATTAAAATTGTTGAAAAGTGTGTCTTTTCTTGCAGCAAATCCTGGCTGATTAATGTAGTCAGCAGATGTTTAATGAGGAACTCCTAGGCTCCCCTCACTTCATGGGGATACATAGGCAGGAAAAAAAAACTGCCCCTCCCTTCCAATATTTCCCATCTTTATAGGGAGGCAAAAATATGAACACAAACTTTATCCAAAGTACATTAGAAATAATTTTTGTAGGGGGAAGAAGAATTGTAATTGGCAGACTAAGGTAGGCCTAGTTTAATATTATCTCAATTTCATTTTAAAATTATCCATATTTTAAAATCTCTTGGATGTAATATATTCCATTTCCTTAGACATATTTATATTACATAGAAGACCAAAAAAATTAAAAAAGATAGACTCCCCATCTAATAGATTGTTTACCATGGAATTGCAAATAAATAACAAAATGATAACTCTTCTATAGACTGAGGTAGTGATCCAGCTGTCTGGACAGAGATGGCAATCACAAATTTTGGACTGCTAATTGTGATTTCAGTGGCTTTGTACTTTGATACAGACAAGTAATTAGAGATCTTGTTTTGGCATTAATGATGCATCAAGTGAAAGAGGAACGTCTTAACTTTAGGAGCTTTCTTTTGCATTAATTTGCATAGTTCTGTGTATATTATGCAATTAGATAAGGCAAAGATTTAACTTCAATTCAACCTCAGACAAGCAGGAGGGAGATAGTTAACAGTCCATGCTGCTCAGAACTGGCCTGCTCAGTCATAGCAGTCAATGTTGTATTTAACAATAGTCAACAAGTTGCCTTGTAACTATTTGTATAGGTATTGGGGATGACACCATGTTAGGCTCTGATGGTACAAAGGAAAATAGAAGTTTTTCTCTGCCCCAAAAAGAAAGTGTATTCTACTAGAAGAATACAACATGCAAATAAGGATAAGACAAAGAAAACTGAAGAGGTAAATATAACTAGAACTTGGAGGGGGGAGAGATGAGATGGAAAATTAAGGAAGAGGTAATGATTCAGAAATTGTTACCTGAACTGATACTTGAAAGAAGTAGTTTCTAACAATATTTAATATGTCTTCCAAGGTTGTAACATGGGAAAAAAAAAAAGATAATATATGGTATGCTTGTTCCCAGTAGGCAGAAATGGAGCAAGGAATTGAAGTTATAAATAAACAGATTTAGTCTAGATGTAAAGGGGAGGGGAACTTTTAAATAATTAATGTTGTCCAAAAGTGGAATGCCTGGGGCCAAATTCTTATAAAAATGTATTATTGTGTGTTGTATTTGATACAGAAGAGTTATTTGAATATACATGGTTTGAATTGGATCGTCTCTGAGAAGACAGATGGAGATGGAATTGGAGTAACCATTCCCTTTCTCTAGAATCCTCTCCATCTCCAGGGGTAGTGAACCTGTGTCCTCAAGGCCACAATGTAGCTTTCTAGGTTCTTGTGTTCAACCTTTGGACTGAGTCCAACTTTTAGAGCCAAATCTTTTTATTAAGGGAATTAGTTTTATGAAATTTAGCTTCAGTTGAAAAACTGCACTTGAGGACCTAGAGGATCAGATGTGGCCTCCAGGCTGCAGATCATCACCATGTCCCCTATACCTCACACACTCGGTTTATGCATTTGTACAGAGATAGGAAAACAGCAAGTCTGGGGAAATGCTAATATCCCATTTTGGATAGAATATAGATTTTGTAAAGGTAAAGGGGGATAGCATATATAACCTGAAAAGATTATAGATCAAGTCATTAGTTTAATGTGTCTGAGACCATATATAGGTCATCAAAACTATTATTTGCTTAAACAACTTTTTTTATTTACCTACAACAAAATTATTTAGATAACTAAAAATCCAGTGAATAAAGAACCGTCCGATGGGTGTTGGATCTAAACTTCTATCTGAGGCTCACTTTACTTGCCAATAATTTCATGGGTTTGAAAGATCCAAAGTCCTTAGAGGTAGCAGGGAGAATTATAGAATGATTTGTTTTTCCTCTCTTGTATTTATGAAGGGCTATTTCTATCCTGTTGTTTTCTCTCGAGGACTGAGCTACAAATTATATTGGCAAAGAAAGAGTAGCTCATAAATTTTGAGTCGACTAGCATGTGGCAATGCTAACATATGCCCAGGGATCTTCATTGTTTCACTTCCAAAAACAAATGATGAGTGTTCTGGACCATTGGGAATATTTGGATATACTCAAATCAGACCAAGTATTAATTAGGAGAAGAGATGTAAAATCTTTGACTCAAAGCCTATCTCCCAGTAATTTTGTCTGTCATTTGTGTCAGTGTTTTTGTAATTTGTTTATGTATTTGTTTTTCATCTGTGCCTGAGATTTCATCTTTGTAGGGGAGTTCTGATGTGTAGATTCCCTTCACAACTATCAGGAACTCCCTTTTAAATTACAGCCTTAAAGTGTTGCCTGGGAGAAAAGAGAGGTTAAATGATTAGTACCATCACCCCAATAGGATGCATAGAGGCAAGAGTATAGATCAGGACTTCTGGAATCCAAGGTCATCTACTGTCAATGTTATGTAACTTAAATCTTGCCCTGACAACCAATGAGGAAACTTAGGTTTTGTGAAACTAACAATAAAGACTAATGGTAAAATGTTCTTGCTGAAAACAAACATTTAGAATCAAAGGTTAAAAAAAAATAAAATAAAATTTAATGTGGCAGTAAGACAGACAGAGACAGGGAGACAGAGATAAAGAAAGAGACAGAAACAGAGAGCCAGACAAAGAGACAGAGAGACCAGAGAGACAAACACAAAGAGAGCTAGGAAGAGACAGAGACAAAGAAGAGGCAGAGAGACACAGACTCAGAAGCAGAGACATAAAGTGACAAAAAGACAGACAGATGGAAAAATGGAGAAACAGAGTGACATAAAGGGAAACAAATACAGAAAGACAAAGACAAAAGAGAGAATATCAAAGAAAGAGAAATATGCAACAAAATGGTGTAATGAAAAGAGCATTGCACATGGAGTCAAAAGAGCTATGTTTTAATCCTAGCTCTTCTATTTTTTTCTGTTTATCTCTTTTAGGTTTGTCAGTTCAATTCAATATAACATTTATTAAGTTATCTATTATGTGCTGGAGATTCAAAGACAAAAATGAAACTGATTCTCCTCTTAGAGCTCATATTCTGCGGACAAAGAATACAACATCTAAAAAATAAAGCAATTTCAAAAAGGAAAGAATTTTAATTAATGGGAATACTGAGTGTTGAGGATGTCTTGTAGAACATTTTCTAGATGGAGTGCCTGAGCTATGAGGTTTTTTCAAGGATGATGATAATGATGATTGTGGTGGTGGTGATGGTGATAATGATGATGATGATGTTAGAGGAGTCTAGTTGATGGCTAGTCCAGGCCCTAGTCCTGGGCCTGGAGTTAGGAAGAACTCTGTTTAAATCTGTCCTTAGATGTTTACTAGCTGTATATGCCTGAGCAAGTCACTTTTTCTCTGACTTAATTTCCTCAACTGTAAAATGGTATAAAAATAGCATCTACCTTATGAGTTTTTGTGAGGGTCAAATAAGATAATATTTGTAAAAAGTACTTAGCACAATGTTCAACACATAGTAGGTACTACATTAATACTTATTAGAGGCATCTAGGTGACACAATAGATAAAGCACTAGCTCTGAATTTGGGAATATCTGAATTCAAATCTGTCTGCAGGCACTTCCTAGTTGTGTGACCTTGGGCCAGGTACTTTTCCTGTGCTTAACCTCAGCTTTCTGTACTGTAAAATAAGGATATTAATATCACCTACTTCACAGGGTTGGTATGAGGATGAAATATGATAAGATTTCAAAGTATTTGGAAGACTTTCTGACACGTAGGTGGTACTGTTGAAATGTTTTATTTTCCCTTCTCCCCAAATTAACATCATTGTCATCATCATCATCATCATCATCATCATCTTTTTCTTCTTCATCTTCATTATCACAATAACAATTCTGCATTTGCAAAGTATCAATTGAACATTTCCACAAATGAAGAACAGAAAAAGATTTGCATATGAAACAGTCTTTATTCTGCATACATTTAAAAATTCCATAATAAAATCAACAAAATTATTCTGCCTCTCTATATTTCCCTTTGAAATTCCTTCTTTTTTCTTTTGTGCATTAAAGGAAATGATTCACTATTGCTCAATCCTGTTTGTTTGTTTTTTTGGGAGATGCAATCAGGTTTAAGTGACTAGCCCAGGGTCACACAGTTTGTAAGTATCTAAGGCTAGATTTTGAACTCCAGTCCTCCTGAATCCAGGGCCAGTGCTCTGTTCACTGTGCCACCTAGTGCCCCTTTCAGGATGGTCTTAGATCATTGCATTGTGGAGAATAGCTAAGTCATTCACAGCTGATTATTATACAATATTGCTGTTCTTGTGTGCAATGTTCTCTTGACTTTGCTCATTTCATTTTGAATCAGTTCATGTATGTCTTTTCATGTAGTTCTTTTTTGTCCTGAAATCTTCGCACTCATGATTTCTTATAACACAATAGTGTTCAATTACAATCATATACCACAATTTTTTTAGTCATTCCCCAACTAATAAGCATCCCCTCAATTTCCAATTCTTAGCCACCACAAAAAGTGCTGCTATAATACACATGTAAAAATAGGTCATTTTCCTTTTTTTAGACAAATCCTAAAACTTAAATCCATAGTAAGAAAAGAAAAAAATGTCTTAAATATAAGAAAAGAAAAAGAAATGTCATATGCACAGTGGAACATAGAAGATCCAAAATATTTAGCAACAACTTATCATTTCAAGAAAGCTTATATATGAAATACTGTGCCTTAGGTTGAAAGCTCTCCATATTTTCTCTGCTTCCTTGTAGATTTTCTTTTCATTCTCTGCTGTATACTTTTTACTTTGTTCTTTTTTCCCCTTTCCTCTCCCTACCCACCACCCAACTCTACAATTGAGCATGGATATATTTATACATAGGTATTGATATATACATACACACATACATATATACAAATGTAAACATACATAACTATATACCTTCCCTAAGAGATTCTACTCCTAATCTTGTTTTTTATGTTTGTGCAACTAATATTCAATCTTGCTTTGACTAAAACAAGATTATCCAAGGGACAGTTAAAGAATAAGTCATGCATAGATACTTTTTATTTTGGTAGAGAGTAAACTAGGTGACCTTGAATGTCCTTCCCAATTATCAAAAATATATGAAATCCTCGCAAATGAAGGTAAATTCTAAATCTGATGCAATTAAGTGTTGACTGTGTTACATATGAATACATGAAACATGACTTTAAATATGACTACATTTAGAATAGTGTTTTTCACTCTAAATACTATGGGCTGGGAAAGTAATTGATAAACTGGAGAGTGTCCAGAGAAGGTAAATGGGGTGTTTAAGACTTTGAGACAATGTAATATGAATTTTGGTAAAAGAATGTCTAGCCCAGAGAATAGCAGTCCTTAGATCAGGTAGGTAGGGAGAAAATGATAATTACATTCAAGCATTTGTAATATGCATTCAACTAGTATTTGGCCATAGAGGAAATATTCAGGAATAATGGTTAAAGGTTGCAGATAGATGAATTTGAGTTTAATATTAGGGAAAAACAAACATTCTTGTCTAAAAATAGTATGTGTTGCCAGGAAGGTAATGACTTCCTGTCACTTGGAATCTTCAAGTAGGGAATAGTAAAGATCAGTAAGTTAATCTAACACATATTTTGAAAAAAAATATTTCTCAGCTCCTACTATGTGTTCGGCACTATGCTGGTGATACAAATCCAAAAATACGGCATTTAGGGTCCTCAAGTAACCTCTTTAATTCTATTGCTGGAGGGGAGCTGATGGAGGGAACACAACATACGAATGCATCCTAATTTCCCAGGTGCAAAGGAACTAGAAACTGAGAGGATCAGGAGAGACATTGTAGGAAGTAGTACTGAAGCTGGGACTTGTTAAGTAGGTAGGGATTTCATGAGGTAGGTGAGAAAATGGTCCATTCTAGGCTTGGACTAGGCAAAGGCACAAATTTAGAAGACGGAATATTTTGTGGCAAGTACAGAAAAGAGTCCAGTCTGGCTAGAATAGAGGGAACATAAAGAAAATAAATATGCAGTAAAACTGGAAAAGTTGATAGGAACCAGACTTGGCAGAGTTTTAAATGCCAAGTACAGAAGTTTGTGCTTTATTCTCAAGGAAAATAAAGACCATGGTAATTTCTTGAGCATGGGAGTGATATGGTCATACCTATGCCATTATAAGGAAAACTTATTTGGCATCTGGATGGAGGATGTGTTTTAACAAGGAAAGATTGGAGGCAGGGTACCAATTAGGAGACGGTTATAATAATCCATATGAGTAGTGATGAACATATTTCATTCCCTCCACACAATAACAAAAGTTTCACTGGTTTCTGCATTAGCCATCAGAAGTACTAAGGACATCTCAGATCATAGTCCATGCCACCACTTATGTGCTACCCCCAAATATGCAAACACATATTTCCATTAATGTTTTGAAGGTTGTGACCACTTTCTATCCTGCCCTATGACTGCTCTCAGAATGCATGTAACCCCTCCCATGGCCCTATCCAATTTTATTCTTCTCTACTATTGTGCCCTCTGGAACACTTTCATTGTTGCCAACTAACTGACTCTTTTGCCTAAGTGCTACTCATTGAAATGACTGTTTATATTTTATGTTTATTTGTCTACATATTGGTAATTTCTCCAATGGAATATAATTTCCTTGAGGTCAGGAACTGTTCTTGTAGTTACAGTGCCTAAAATAGTGCCTGGCACAGAATAGAATGCTTGTTGAATTAGATAAAAATGAATACATTTTAGTATAGACTAAATGGCCTCTGAGGTCCTTTCAAATTCTGTGCTTCTATGAATTAATAATCACAGTAAATATGTGTCCTAAACAAATATTCAAATTCTATAGGTGCCGATTTTCCTTGTTGAAGATATCAACCAAATTGTCACTGAATAGTAGGAATATTTCCCAATGGAATTACATACCAGACAACCAAATAAGAAACAAGGTGCAGAAGATGCCATTTCATATGCCTTAGAAAAATGAAACTTATTGATGAAAAAAAAATCAATGAAATTTTATACTGGGCAATAAAAGTACATCATTTACTCCCACACTTCACAGCTAAAAACATAGGAAATGTTCATTTTTCTTTACTTCCTGTGGAAAAAAAAAGGTGGTCAATCCTCTCTCATACTTCATCTTTGTAGTGTTTGAGACAGAGAAGAAACTAACTTGGAAAAAGAAATAGCTATGAAGATTTTATGAGTTGATTCATTGCTTCTCACATACATGGGCCTCTACCAAAGACAAACCTGCATTTTCTACACACTTTTTTACATTTTTAATGTTATTTTTACTTTATAGAATAAAATAAGTATTTCCATAACACAGTACAATAAAAAAGATGATTGTGCATGAAAATGCCAACCTATTATGTACAACTTGCTATTCCTTTAAAATACACAACAAAATTATCTTGTAATTTTTTTTTCTTTCCTACCCACCTCCTTGCTCTAGAAATGGCTACCATTAGACATAAAATACAAATATGTGTGTGGGTATATATCCACATACATACCTATATATGTGTGTATATCTACATATACATTCACATATACATATAATGCTAATACATATATAAATATGTGTGTATATGTATGTATATATTATATCTATTATTTTATATATACTTCCATTTATCAGGTCTCTGGATGCAGATGGCATCTTTCTTCATATGTCTTTTTTAGTCAATTTGTATATTTATATTAGACAAAATAATTCATTCACTCGAAGACATTCTAAAAATGTTCCTATGTGCTTTATAAATTATCTTTCTTCCTTCCTTCCTTTCTTTCTTCCTTTCTTTCTTTCTTTCTTTCTTTCTTCCTTTCTTTCTTTCTTTCTTCTTTCTTTCTTTCTTTCTTTCTTTCTTTCTTTCTTTCTTTCTTTCTTTCTTTCTTTCTTTCTTTCTTTCTTATCTCTTTACACAATTAAAGCACTTATAAACAGGAACTCATTTATAATGATTCCACCTGACTTTTCAAGTATGTTAATATTCCCAGACTTTTTTTTCACTTTTTCTCTACTTTTTGTGTCTTTCTGTTACTCTTTGTTGTTTTTTCTTAATCCGTGTTCTCTGCTCTTCCTTATTGTTGTCAGTGTATGTGGCTACATATCATCCCCTCCTTACAAATGATTTGCTGTTTCTACTCTCTCCTTATTTAAAAAGCCAAACTCATAGAAAAGAATTTTCTTATATTTCTTGAATCCAATTTATCTTCTCTTACTCATTTCTTGACCCCTTATAATCTACCTTCACCATTCAACCACAACAAATTTCTCTTAGTTTATAAATGATCTCTCAATAATTTTTATAATGACCTTTTCCTAGTACCCTTCATTAACTTTTCTGAAGCACCTGACACTGTTGGCCACACATGCCACTATCCTTTGTCAGAATATGCCTTTCTCCTTAGGTCTCTGTGATGCTTCTCTTCTGATTTCCCCCCTACCTGAATAAGTAACTTCATTTAGTCTTTTTATGATTAGTATTTATGTCCCACCTCCTAAGGGTATCCCCTAGGACTATTCTTTTCCCTGGTCTTCTTCGTTGTCTATCTCTATGTGATCAATCCGGATAATATCAACTCCAAAGTGATAAAATACTTTCTTTACATACATGCCACAAAGATTTATATATCCAGTCTTAATTTATTTCCTAGATTTATTTACCCTATTTAAAACTACCTTTTGAACACCTCCAGCTAGATGAGTAAGAGCTATACAGTGATGTTTTTATGCCACTTCATGGACGTAGTTTATTACTGGTAACATGTTTCAGCCTACTTAATTGCTATCATCTTTTCATTGTCCTTTGGGCAACATGTAATTTTGATTTTACTGAAATTCATATAACAGTACATATTTTATATCTGAGTAATCATCATTTAACGTGTTGAAGAGATGATATCTCAGATTGAGATTGAGATGTGTGGACCATGCTTGGAAAGGGATAGAGTACATCTAATAAGAGTCACTAAAATATGCTTGGATAGAGTCTTCTAATTAAAAGGAGACTTTAAACTGGATTTGGAAGAAGAGGAAAAAAGTTTCATACTCATATCTACCAAGCCACACATCGTAGAAAGTAATAGGTATAATATAAAAAGAAAAGAAAAAGGAGAAAGAATTAGCATTTAACAACAGGCGTTCATCAAGAAATATTAATAAATATCTTGATTTCTGAAGTCTATGAAAAAATATGGCTAATAAACAAGGAAAACTAGGGACGCTACTATGAGGCAAAATCAACTGTGAGAGAGGTTTTGTGACATGTCACATTGTTAATTGTTTTTCCTTCTTTATCAATGAACTAATATCTCCCTGAGTTTTGGTGCCACATCTCTAGTTCCTTCTGGGGTATCTTGACCTGATATGCAACTAGCACCTCAAATGCAACATGTTCAAACTGACACTTCCTCTATTTACTTGTTTCTGTTTATGACAGCATCATCTTCAGAGTTCCTGTGGCTAAAACTCAGGAGTTTTGAGCCCTCCCAACTCCCACCATCCATTCAGTTCTCAAGTCTTGTCAAGACTATATCTCTACAGTTTCTCTCAGAGGTTTTTTTTTTTTCTTCCAGATTATGTGTTGCCTTGTTACCCTCCAGTATCTGCCTTCTACCTGCCTGCCCAGGTTGATTTCCTATTATTCCCTTTCATGAAATCTAAATGCTTCTTCTCCCTTCAAAATATATCACAAGCTATTCCACCACTTTATCCTGCGCCCTTCTACCTCCATGTATCCACTCAGGCCAGGACACATTTCCTTTCTATTTCATCAGGGTGAAATCCTTCTTTCCTTTAAGACTAAATTAGGAACCACTTTTTTTCCCAGCTGAAAGTATTCCATTCCTAAAATAGAGAATTCAAACTGAAAGCATATTATAGCTTCTAACATACTTATTTCTCCAAGTATTACATGCCTTTATTCCCAAGTAGAATTTTGTTTCATCATAATGACCACATTTTAAAATGGCTGCTTAGAAGCTGCAGCATGTCTAAATTAGGAAGAGCAGGATTGTGGAAGATCACTGAGTCTCAAACCTTCCCTATGCCTGGAATGTCTTCTCCTTGCAGATCATTGCTCTCTAATAGTAGAGCTAAAAATTATAGCTGCCCAAAAGTGGAATGAGCTGTTCTATAACATTATGAGGTCCCCATCATTAGATCTGTGCAAGCAGAGACTGGAAAACGACTTGTTGACTATATTACAGATGGCAGTCATCCATCAGACAGTGATTTGGAGCAAATGACCTCTAAGATAACCTTTCATCTATAAGATTCTCTCATGTTTGTTTGTTTGTTTGTTTTTTACCTTAGATCTCTCTCCTAAAGCAAACAAGGAAACAAAATAAACAAGAAACCCTGCCCTTTCCCTCCCTTTTTATTTAGAAGAATATTGGGATCCACGGCTCAGTTACTTCAGTTGGTTAACCTAAAATGAAGCATATGATGTTTATCTAGCACAGGTGTAAAATATAATGTGAATAATGCTATGTCCTATAATTTTTCATGGCTGACTGTTTATATTATATATGAAATGTGGCCCACAAACTAAAATGTGCATTCCCTCTGGCTTTCCCTCCTGCTGGCAGATCATCCTAGGTCAAATGAGGCAGCTGCCTTGTCTGTCACCTTCACAGCCTGTTATTTTCTTTCTGATGACTCACTAAATTAGTTTACTCAAGTAAAAAGGCAGAGGCGAGATGTCATGAGGCAGTGTCTGAGTGGAAGCAGGAGTGCATTTCCCCAACCTCTCATCAGTCTCTACGACTGAGCTTTGCAGTGAAAAAAAAAATTGACTAGTGGTGAAATACAGTGGTGAGATTTGAAATAAAAAATCAGACAATCTAATATGAGAGGCTATACTGCCCTTCTAAAAAAGCTCAATGCCAGCAATTCATGTTTAAGTTAATATTAAACTCTATTAATATATATTTTATATTGTTATAATATATACACAACATTATATATATAATATTAAACTATGGAAGAATTTAAATATAAAGTCTATGTTTTAACAAAACAATATATTTCTGTAATAAACACTGTTCTTAGAATTTCTTTTGGTTTCATATTTGATTTTAACACTTTCTGACATATTTCTTATGGCTGCTTTTCAGATATATATGTATGTACACACATGTGCCTACTACATATAAGCACATATATTTATATATATAAACACACACACCTACCTCTCTATATACATATATTCATACATGCATATACACACATAGGCATTCACATATACATATATATGTATATACACACGTATATGCCGAATTTTACCTTAAGTTGGTTGTTGTCATTCATTCTTGAAGAGGACCAAAATGACATCACTCTGCTAGATTCAAGTTACAGTGTGTCCAACAGTGTCTGACCTGACCAATATGATCTTCAAGAACCAAGGACAATCAACCTAAGATAAAGTTCTGCCTATGTCACTTACCTACTGATATTCCCTTCATGGCTCCCTATTATAAGAAAAAAGATCAAACTTTTCAGATTGGAATTTAAATGCCTGTGTAGTCTGATTCCTTTCTATGTGTAATTGACATTATTTTCTTTGATATTCTTTAGGTTTCAGAGAAACCAGTTACTTATTGTATCTCCAACTCAGCATCCCATCTCCCACTCCTATACCTATAAAGATACTCTTCTTCAAATTTCACACACTTGTATTTTCACCCTCTTGCACTTTTTTAGATTCCGCAGTTTCCTGAAAGCCTCAAATTATGATTTGCCTCATATAGGATGACTTTCTTGATTTGTTTAATTCCTGGTGCTCTTTGCCTCTTAATATTATCTTCCATGAATTTATTCCTCCAGATAATATATTTTACTCTGTATTCTGTGGCCTCTTTTGGCACATGTGTTTCTTTTTTTAATTTGTCTCTTTATCCTTAGTACCTACCATGTGACTTGAACATGACTGACATATTAGTAACTTCTTATTGAATTTAATGAAACAAATCTACCCAACTGGCATCATGTTAAAAGTTTGTTTCATTTATTGCAAATGATACATTTATGTAATTTATATAATGACCAAAAATATTTGTTATAAAGTAGCACTATAAATCTTTTCCATTGTCCATTTTTTATTGTCCTTATTCTAATTTCATCCTTGAATACCCTTGGCATGTTTTTATATTGTTGGTTTTCTTCCCAAGCTGTCTTTAGCCCTATTACAAAAATTCCATCCTTCACTGATTCTCAGTTTCACAAAATATTAATTATGATTTCCACTATCCTTTTCTATAAGATTTTATGATCAAGTTTATACGTTACATTACATCTTTCTGAACGGCAAAGAGATAAAATGTTTCCTGATTTAGAAATTACATTGGCTCTTTTAATCTTGTTGTAACGTTTGATTTGTGACAAATAAACATCTGCAGAAGATGTATTGATATGTCTAGATATATATGCCACTGTTTATTCCCTCCCATTTAAATAGGTTACATGAAAATTATTATAGCAAGTAAATATTTTTCATACTTTTTCAGATTAGGTTTTTTTTTTCATTTAGAAAATTTTTCAACAATGTCAATGGAGAGCACAAGCAGATAAAAATACACATTGACAATACAAACACAAGTTGTTTTTTTGTTTTCTTAGCAAAAATTATCTTCCAGTGATTATAGATAGAAGCATATTATGAAAATATTAGTATCTTATAAATATTAGTATCTTTGCAGGTCACCCAAGTAAAAACTGATATGCCCATGATGGTTTTGTAAGTTATAGGTTCAAAGATGACATAAAACTAGGCAGCATTATTTAATGAATAACTTCAATTTATGACCATTAGCTACATCTAGTTTTTCATGTCCACTATCTAAAAGGGGTGAGTTATATACATTTTAAGTTTAGATAGACTACAGAGGGGAAATCATCATGAGAGTATCTGGGGATCCCTAAGGAATCAAAATTGTAACTTGAGTCAAATCCACCAATGAAAGCATGGGAAAAAAATGATGGCAGGCCTAAATTTGAAGGAATAAAAGTAAATCTCAAATGAAAATATAATATATCTGCATGTCAAAAACACTCCATCATTTTCAAATAAAGGAGTGTTTCCTCATGAATACTTTTATAAAAATTGGAAATGGGATATTGTATTATGCAGCTCTCTTTTATCTCATGACATCATTGAAAGTTAAGCAAAGAATCATTTGATATAGTATAGATCAAGATAATTAGCCATATAAGCAATATAATTATTATTTTCTCAAATCTAGAAATTCTGAAGTACTATAATTGATTAAAGGATTTTTTAAATTACTTTTGCTACCCAATAGAGTAATTACACAATTACTTATAAAATACAACATTTTGCAGAGAAAAAGCACAACATTATACTTGATCTGGTAAATTTCCAAAATAGATTTCCTACTCTAATGCTAATCTTGGTAAAGAAATGGCCCTTAGTTCCTTAAGGCTTTGCAATAAGGGCATAGGCAATGGTATGATCGACCAAGCTAGAAAGGCATTGATTAAATCTGTATGAGAATAAAATGATTGTCTATTATTTGATGACCAGTGTAGCTTAGTACAGATGGGCATATTAGCAGAAGATTACTCATTAAATTATATATACATACATATATATATATATATATTCTTTTAAATATGTATACATATAGTGTTTATAAACACATGCACACACACACACACACACATACACATTGACTGTGGAATCCATGAAAAAAAAAAGATAGAACCTATCCTTCAGACTCATGACATCCACTTTTTTCTTCCACCATGATGATGGCAAACTGGTAGAAAAAGAAAGTTAGAACTACTAAGAATCAACCAATTCACATACTGTCTGCAAATATAATTTTAACTTTGTATAAAAATGTGTTTGCCAATTATATAACAGACTTTTACTTATGTTTTTATTTGTGGTGGCTAATGTTATTGTATCAAGCTCCATATTACTACAAGACTTCCTCATTGTTTGGGGTGGCCAGGTAGCACAGTGAGTAAGAGCACTGGTTCCAGTGTTGAGAAGACCTGGAGATCGAATCCTGGGCTCAGACACTTAGCACCCACCCAGAAACACCTGGCCGTGTAACCTTGAGCAAGTTACTTAACCCCTATTGCTTTAAAAAAAAAAAAGACTTCCTCATTGTGGGCCATGGTCTCTCAAAGAGCATTGATTTTGCCATTGTCAAAATGAAGAATAACTCTTGCCCAGATTAGGACATTCAGTTAAAAAGTTATCCCATATATTTATATTTTCAAGAGGAACTGTCACAGGATAATGAAGTGGTCCCATTACTATCTAAGAGGAAATCATACTTGTTGCATTTGAAAAATTACATATAATTTTTCAGTTATCCTTTATTACTGATTCAAATACAAACACACATACATTTAAACAACAGTTCTTCCTGTGAGTCTATTGTATATGATTGTTAATTATTAACCCCCAAACTTTGTAATACTGAGACTTACAGATGACCAAAAGAACAATGTAAAGTTATATGGTGGGTATAATTGACTGTTAGTTATCACCAATGATGACTTCTATGAAGAAGTACTAGACAAGACATGATCAAGGACCTAAATGGCAAGAAATGGAGGTAGGCTTATCAGGTAATGAAATAAAGACATACTTGAAAGAGAATGTGGCTAATGACTCTGGTAATAACAAAATGTTAAGAGACCCAGAAGGCCTCAGTTACAATGGATGTAACTTTTGTGTAAGACTTTTGTTAAAGCATGAAAAATAATTGCACAGAATGAAAATTATGGGTACGGTCTAACCTGCACAAATAGAAGGAGTTCCGACAATAAAGATAATGTGGATCTACTTAATCTTAAGTGGTAGATTTCATTTCTGCATAAGCCAATTTTATTTTTTTGCCTTTTGGAGGGCAATTAGGGTTAAGTGACTTGCCCAAAGCCACTCAGCTACTAATTGTGTCAAGTGTCTGAAGTTGGATTTGAATTGAGCTCCTCCTGACTCCAGGGCTGGTGCTCTATTCACTGCACCACTTAGCTGCCCCAAGCATAAGCCAATTTTAGACAAATCTAAAAACTGTGTTGTCATTTTTGGTATTTGTGTTTTCTAGTGAAAACAATAGGAAAATTTTTGTATTTGACAAAGGTTTTTCCTTTTTTGTTAAGAACATGCAGGTCATCCAAAATATGATTCCTTAAAAATAACCAGGAAATTTTAGCATACATTTTAGTTTTATGACCATTTCTTTAGTTATACCATGAATACACATAAAACATACAAAAAGACAAGATATATCTGGGCATCCAGACTATATAAAAGAAAAAATAATCTTGTTTAGATAATATTCTGCTACTTTTCTGTTGTACAATTCACAGGCCTTGTCAACACCAGAATTTTGCAACTTCATTTTCACTAAGTAGAACATATTTCAATGCAGAAATCACTGTTATCACTTTGTATTCAAAATCACTTTGAGTTAAATAGTACCAATACTATTATCCACATTGTACAAATGAAGAAACAGAAGGTCAGTGTTGCTAACTGATTTGTTCAAAGACACACATATATAGAACCATATATTGACATATGGAGGAACCTTACAGGTCACCTAGTTCAAATCCTTCTCCTTAAAGATAATGCCTACCTAAGGCCAAGAAAGAAAATTAAGTCACTTTCCCCACATCACACAGGCAGTCAGTGACAGAGCTGGGATCTAAGTCCAAAGCCCCTGATATTCCAAATTTGGGAGTCCTTCCAATGTACCATAAGGAATAGATCCAGTAGTTCTCGAACATGAACATTCTGACACCAACTCCAGTGCTCTGCCAGTTAAAATACATTGCTTTCTAATAAACATCAGTTTGCATGCAAAAGATATTATAGAGTACTGAAGAATGCACCACATCATTAATTCACACTAGTTAGCTTCTTGAAACTCATATAGATCTGCAATTCAATGCCTCACAGCTGGGATTGGACTTATCAGACAGAAAATAATAATTACAAAACCATGACAAGGACCTGAAGTTAAGTGAGGCTCTTCAATTGATCGACTGGCACAGTAGGAGAATTTTTTTTCCGTCTCTTTAAGAATAATGGACCCAGCAGGAACCACTTCAGGTACCACCACTAGTTGATTCTCTTTGGCGGTCAAATTCTTTAAGTCTCATTAGGAGCTTGAGGTTTCACTTACAATGGAAAAGCACCATTTCCTGAAATATTTCCAAAGGCTAATTCACTAGTAATTCAAACTCTATAATACAATAATTGTAGAGAAACCTGACATTTTCAAATATTTAAATGAAAAAATTGACAGATCTTTTAGATGTCTCATGATGTAAATAGAATCTTAACTTCAAGCCACAGACAGTAGGCTTCTTGGTGTTGTAAATACTTCTTCCTTCAGAGAAGGTAACAGTTTAAAAAGGTACATTTTCTGGTCTACCTATCCCCAAAACTACTTTTCTTTGTCAGGGTTGGTGAACAGCATAGTTTTAAAAGTGAATCACCACCTGTTCTAGCTTCATCAACTGAGCCAAACAGATGGATATATTTGAAAGGAAAGAAGCCAAATAAATTGATGCCCCTTAAGACTCAAACCAGTGATTTTAGTTTAAGCACAAAACATTGCTGGTTAGCTAGATTGAGTAATTTTGTTTCCCCTCTTCCAGAATGTGATTCTGTTCCCTTATGGTACCCAAATCAGAATGACCTAATTCAATGTTTCTGGTATTTTATACCTTATTGCTTCTTTGTATCAGATGGACAATTTGTTCTATAGTTATAATTATGCAAACATGTCCTTTAAAATTATATGTTTTATTATTTTTAAGTAAACCAGAAAAATGCAATGTTTCTAATGAAGTCTTAGTCAAGAACTAGAGAATAAAAGAATAAAAGGGTACTATTCCCTCAACTAATTATCCTATGATACAGTCTTGCCAATTTCATTTTCTCCATTTGTTGTTTATTTCTTCTGTTCTATCTTTCATTAAGATTAAAATTAGTCATTTTATGAAATACAAAGAGTTTTCATAACATTGAGAAGAAAACCCTGTAAATAATAGCAATTACAATATGACCAAATGTGCGCCTCGTCTAGAGTTGAACTGTCTCTTGATTTTGTTATGTCAGCTAATTCCTTCCTGGGTTTGGTCATATACTGATTGTTCCAATTACCTCCTGCTTCCTGAGTCTACTGCTATTACCACCTGTGGGCAGCACTACTGACTCTGCTCCTTTATAGAACCTCTGAGGATATGTCTGAATGTCTTGAACTCACTAGATCATCTGGCCATTACCATTTCAGAATATTAGTTTACTATATACATGTATTTCTATATACATACTCAGTTCTAGCTTAGCACCTCCAGATCCATCAGTGCTTCTCATTTTGTAGTTGGTTAGGAAGCTTTTCATCATATGAAAATCTCAGCACACATAGAATGAAAAAAATTTGACATGTTGGATTGAAACTCAGAAGAAAATGTCTTTATGTGCTTTATATAATCCACCAGGAAAAGCAAATCTGAACATCTTTTCTCTGATTTTCAACCATTTTTCAGTCTTGTCTTATGCTTCCTCGACCCATTTGGCAAAAACACTGAATTGTTTCATCATTTCCTTCTCTAACTCATTTTATGGATGAGAAAACTGAAACAAACAAGGTTAAGTGACTTGCCCAAGGTCACATAGCTAGTAAGTGTCTGAGGCCAGATTTAAACTCAGGTCTTCCTAACTCCACATCTAGCACTCTATCCCCTAACTGCTCCCCTGGTACACATAAATAAAAGTGATATTCATTCTTCAACATTATTGACAAGTGAATTTAATAAATTTGGAGTAATCTTAACCATTCCTTCTCACTAAAGAATTCTTTCTGTAGAGCAATCTTATGAATGCAATAAATGTTGTCAGGGCTTTTGCCAGAGAACACAACTTAGAAAATACCAAACAATTGCTGACAGAACAAATCCTTAAGTATGTAAATTAATGTGGGAAGACCTTCAGACTACTTTTTTTTTTTCACGTAAAGCTATTGCCTAACTTCCAATTACTCATGTTTCCAAATTTGATCCCATCTCTTGCCCTGCAATCTTCTTCCTCTCCCATATCTAGTTAGTTGCCAACTCTGTCTTCACCAAATCTCTAACATCTATTCCTGCCTCTATTCGCATAGCTCTTTGCCTTTTTCAGGATATGGTTATTTTTAAGTTGGGCAAGGGAAAGTCTCCTAAATGGTCTTCTTCCTTGCCATCTTTCCCTATTCTAATCCATCGTGTAAAGATCTTCCAAAATAATATTCTTAAGGCACAGGAAGAGCCACATAACTCCTGCCCCAGTTTTTAAAAAGGGAGAATTTTTAGTGGTTCCCTATGGCTTCTAGGATAAAGTACAAAATAATCAGCTTGGCATTTGAAGTCCTCCAAAATTTGGTGCCAGTTTACCACTCCAGGTTTATTTCACATTATGCTCTGCATACTTCATCTTTCAGTTGAATGATTCTAGTTGTTGCTTCATGAACTTGGCAATTAACTTTTACTTTGTGGCTCTTTCAAGGGCTCTCTCCAATGCCTGGAATTAATTCTTATCTCACTTCTACTTCTTAGAATCCTTAGCTATTTCAAAGCTCACCTCAAGTCCCACATGCTATTCATATTCTTTTCTGATCCCCATATTTATTAGTGTTCTTTCCTTTTCCAAATTGGTTTGTATTTATTTGTGTTTACGTGTAGGTATCCCACAGTAGCATGTAAGTTGCTTGGGGCACAAAATGTTTTTCATACCACTCTGGATCCCCAATGCCTAGCATACTTAATAAAAGCTATTTAATTGAATAATCTAAAAAGTGTACTGCTATATTCACTGCCCATACTGTATCTTGAGCACAGTTTTTCAAATATATTAAATGATAATGAAAACCTGTAAACACTTAGAGGTCCAATTGGTTGTCAAATATAACTCTGGTATAAAAGGTTGAGAAAAAGAAGAGAGAAATGTGGGTTATAAATAATAATTAGCCGTTAATGGCCCACTGCTTTTAGTCTTCTTCACTTTAACTTTCCTCAAAAAGGTGAATTAAAATCTTGGTGAATTAAAACCTACTCTTCCTCTCAAGTCCCCAGTGTTTGTTTATATCACAACCATCCATCTGTCTGTCCAACTTCCCAAACTCAGAATCATCTTTGACTCTTCTCTTTCACCTCATTCACTCATCCAATAAATTGCCAGGCCTTGATTCTAATTAATTAGAATAAATTAAACAACAAATGGCAAGCTCTATGTTTAGCTTGTTTGAGAGGTTGCCTCAGCCCCAGCCATCAGAACTTTTACCCCTCGGATAGTGAGGGAACTTGGGCATTTGAGCCCAGGAAAATCAAGTGAAACTCTGCTGAACAGGAACGCCAGGCCCAGATGTACTGCAAAGAACACCATAGTGAGAAGAAACCAGCATAGGCCCAGTGAGTGCAGAAGCAGTGAGGCAGAAAGCCTCTGCATGTCAGTATTTAAAGGAAGTTGGTGGTTTGACTTTATTTTCAGGCTAAAGAGAAGAACTGAAGATCTGGGGTAAGAGGAACAATTTCCCATACCCCAGGGTGAGAGGTGACTACAAATAATTAAACTATCACAACAAAAACAAATGCACAGACAGAGGAGAAAGAATCCAACCAAAGAAACCTATTATAGGAATGGAGATGACCGCAGGGGTTCAATTTAGAGGAGGATATTGAAGTAAAATAACCCCTAAAGAATAATAACAAATGGTCACCTGCCCAAAAAGAGGTTATAGAAGACCTTAAAAAAGACTTTAAAAATCAAATGACAGGGGGCAGCCAGGTAGCACAGCAAGTAAGAGCACCGGCTCCAGTGTTGAGAAGACCCAGAGATCAAATCCCGGGTTCAGACACTTAGCATCCCCCCCCAGAAACACCTGGCCATGTAACCTTGAGCAAGTTACTTAACCCCAATTGCTTAGGGGCAGCCAGGTGGCTCAGTGAGTAAGAGCACCGGCTCCAGTGTCGGGATGACCTGGATCAAATCCGGACTCAGATACTCAGCACCACACCCAGAAATAACTGGCCGTGTAACCTTGAGCAAGTTACTTAACCCCGATTGCTTTAAAAAAGAAATCAAATGACAGAAATGGATGAAAAACTAAAAAAATAAGAAGAATCCAAGAAAAACAAGAAATGTATGAAAGGAAAGTCAACCAACTAGAAAAGTAGATATGGTATCTTAAGGAAGAAATAACACCTTGAAAATAAGTGATGTCAGTGAAATTATAAGACATCAAGAAATGATTTGGGCATCTAGGTGGTGCAGTTAATAGAGCACTGGCCCTGGAGTCAGTAGGACCTGAGTTCAAATCCGGCCTCAGACACTCCACACTTACTAACTGTATAAACTTGACAAGTCACTTAACCCCAATTGCCCTGCCTTCCTCCCTCTAAAAAGACAAAAAAAAAATAGAAATGATTAAACAATATATGAATAATGAAAAAAATGGAAGAGAAAGTGAAAAAAAATTAATAAGAGAAACAACATATTTGCAGAATAAATCAAGAAGAGAAAATTCAAAAATAATTAGACTAAATGAAAGTTATGATCATAAAAACTTAATATAATAATACAAAAATAATTTTTAAAAATGTTCCTGAAGTCTTAGAACAAGGGGAGAAAATAGTAATAGACAAATTCCAGTGATCAGCACTTTAAAGAGGTCCTCTGTGCTTAACTCATAAGAATGTCAGAGTCAAATTCCAAAATCCCCAACTCAAGGAAAAAAAATATTAGAAGATTTAAAACAATTTCCATATGATGTTGCCATAGTTAGAATTATGCAAGCATTAAAGAACCACAGGTCTTGGAATACAACATATCAGAGAGCAAAAGAAATGGGGCTCTGGCCAAAAATATCATGCCCTGCAAAGTTAACTATTATCTTGAACTATTATCTTAAAAATAAACATTTTATAAACTCTCAGATTTTCAAGACTTTGTTTAAAAAATCCTTAACTTAATAAATGATTTGACTTACAAGATCCAATAGAAATATAAGATACATAACAAAGACTGATTATAAAGTATCCATAAGAACAGATGGTTTGCTTTTTATATATGTAAAATGTAAAATTTGTGTCTAAGATTCTTATTAATAATTGTGTAGTTCCTAATAAATATTGGGGAAAACCTGAGCATGATATGAATTTACAAAGTAAAACCATAGAGGAAGAGCTAAAAAGAGTAATTATTTTATACAAATGAGGTACAAGGGGAAGAACTGATACATAGGAATTAGATGGGGGAATGGAGCTGGTAGTTCTGGTAACCTACTTTCATCAGGAATGGGTATAAGAGGAAACAATACATATATACTAAAAGAGTATAGAAGTCTTCTACATTCAGAAGAAATAAAAAGAATAGGAACATAGAGAGGGGGAAGAGGACAAGGGAGGAATCTTTACAGGGGAGGGTGAAGGTATAGGTAAATAGGGGTATAGAAGGTTGTTTATATTTATGGGTATGGGAGGATAAGGAAAGGATCCTTGGAGGGGGGAGACAAGTCATAGGAGGGAAAGGTACTAGACAAAAGTAAGGTATAAGAGGGCAGGAAAGATAGGAAACAAGGGATATGCATATATATAAAAATAAAGATCAGGTGTAGAATGAGCTCGAGAATGTAAGTGTGTATATATGTATCTAGAGCTGTAATGAAACATGTCTAAACTTCATTGTAGCCTTCTGGGGGTAAAAAGAACAAAGTAAAAAAGTTCACAGCAGAGAACAAAAGAAAACTCACAGAAAGAAAATATGGACAATTCTCAATACAATGAGTATCATTTATCATGTAGGCTTTCTTGAAATGAAAATTTACTGCTACATATTTTGAATACTCATGTTCTGCTATGCACACAACATGCTTTTATTTCTTTCGAACTTTGCATTTAAATTCCAATATTTAAGTTTATGGCATGCTTTTGCTGCTTTTCTCTATTCACTATTTGTGTTCTAGAGTTTGAGTCTAGAATAAAATGTCAGGGCAAAAAGTATAATGGTGATGGTTGTTATGAATGTGTCTAACAAAAAGGAAACTTTTCATATATAAAGATGAATAGAACATGAGCTAAGTGTATTTGTACATCCAGGGATAATTTGCATAGCCATAGATGGAAGCTGAAGTTAGAAAGAGTTTGGTTAAATCTTGGAAAGAAACAATGTAAAGTCCAAGGATATCACTGTGAAAGCTGGGTCCATTTTGGGGTTGGTAAAATAAAAAGGATCCAATTAGTCAACTGAATAATAAGATAAAACAAGTTTATTGTGGATATAATTTCATGTAACTATAGATGACTTCAACAAATAGCTTAATGAGGAATGATGAATGGTACAGAACTTTGTGTGTCCCAGAGACTATTTCATCTGGTTGTCTCATGCTTTCTATTTAGGTCTGCCTTTTATTCACACCATCTGAACAAATCTTTCCTGAAGGGTTTCAAGTTGTGATAATTTTACTCTATAACATCAAATGTGGGGACATAACAGATAGTCCCTAGCCCTTATGCTTCATTAAAAGCCCAAAATAATTGCTAAAAGAATTATAGGCATTTTGCCCTGTTTCCTTTCACTTCCCCTTAAAAGTACTATCAATCATTTGAAGTCTATTAATATTTAATAGCAATGCCTTGAATCACATAGAACTTTAATTGTTCATAAAGAACTTTCATCCATTGCTAATATGGCAATAAATACTTTGTGTACTGACTGCCTCTTTGGAGTGTATATATAAAATTTTGACCTTATATTCAGAGTCTTTTCTGTGTTTTGCTGTACTAAAATTTAAAAATTACTTTTGCACCATTAAAAAAAGAATTTTCCCATGCGGGATCTAACTTCAAGTTTAAGTTTCATTTTTATGCTTTCAGATCATTCAGTTTTGACTGATTATTTTTTTTCTTGGAACTAACTTTATTGTTGCCATTGTGTTTAGTGTTTTCTGGCTCTATGTACTTTGTATCAGTTCAGGTAAGTCTTCCTGTGCTTCTCTGTATTATCATTTCTTATAATACAGTAAGATCTCACTTCATCCTTTAATGTTTTATTTTAGTGTCCTCAGCCTTTTTGATCCAAGTGACTTTGAAGGTGGAAGATTTTTTCTGGACAAATTAAAGGCATGTCAGTTTCTAAGGACATTACTCAGAGACCTTGAGGTTACCAAATGGGTTAAGAAAAAATTGGAGCACAAACAAAAAAATAGAGATATCACTTCTGCTTTGAGCACACAGATGAATGCATTTCAAGAATGACTAAAAATAATAGAAATAGAGGTTATATAGCTAGGTCTTATATATTATGCTAAGCTAAGCTTCTGCTGACAAAGGTGCTTTTACTCCTTTTATTCAAAGTTCCTTTTTGTTTGTGAATTGTAGGAAGGCTGTCAGTAAGAGGAAATGATGAAATTAGTAAGAGCATCTAATGAGTAGACATAAATACTATTAAAGGTCTTTAGATGATAATTATGGAATAATCACATTAAACTTTGGAATTGGCTTCTTGTATAGTATTTAAAACAATCCATTTCATTGAGCTAAAGCAATTTCTATTCTCATAAGACAATGCACTGGGGAAGTAGACAGAACTGGATGGGGAGGAGAGGTAAAACAACCAATTGAAATGAAAAAGGAAAAAAGTCAATTTGGGGTGATAGAAAGTGTCAAATCAGAGTCTCATTGAAACTTATATTGGAAAAAATGATCGTAGTATCTAAAAGTTTCCTTTTATTCTCTTCCGGTTTTGTTCCCTGAGGAAATAAATATTTCAACAATATCTTTAAAAAAAATAGTGGGAATTGTCTTAGTTTCCTGAGAGGAATTTATCATAGAGGACACAACAAAGATGAAATGAAAGTACATTATTTTTCTCATTTCCAAATTAGGCAACAATACAGGAAAAAGGAAGACCAGGCCATTGAGACGAAAGCTTGCCTTTCCTTATGGCACATTTGAGCATGGTTTTACTATTAGTAGAGCTCAATAAACAATTAGTCTGGTGAAGTTAGCCCAAAATAACATCTGTGCTAGTCTAATAAAACTGTTATTATTATTATTATTGAAAATGTCAATTTTAGGATGATTAGATCATTTAAATCTATGAAGTAAAAGACCTATGTTATCTACAATTCTACAGTGTAAAAATCTTTATCACTCATTTACATAACAGTTAATTTCTGAATCTCTATATAAAATGAAGATTTTTTTATTGCAACAAACATATCCATGTCAGTTATATATGTACAAGTAGATGTATTTGCATATGTAAAAATTTTTATCTTCATCCCTGCCTGTATATAATGTACTTCTGTGACTAAGGCCTAATCCTTCAGGCCCCCTGTGCCTCAATGTGCTCATCTGTAAATTTAGGAGCTTGTATTTAATTACATTTAAAGAGTTCCAGTGGATACAGATTTTTTTTACTAAATCCAATGTGAATTCAATAACATCATGTCTTCTATTACTAAATGTTAGCTTATCTATAATCATGTACTTAAGAAATGAATTTTAGCAAAAATAATGTTTGGGAGTTTTAAAATATTTTGATCTTTAAAAAATTTTTTTAATTGGTATTTTTTTCTTTTTTTTTACTTTTACTGCTGCTTTTTTCTTCTGGTCCTTGGTTATTTCTCCAGTGTCTTAAACATACAATGATGCAGAATCTTTCCAGATTTAGAATTAGATTAGAAATACTTTTTAAAATCTTGAGCAGCAGTGCCTTTCTATTTTATTCCTGACAGACTTTCTTCTGATTGGTATTACTGGCTGCTTCAACCTATCTTCAGCCAGGTCTAAGATTCCCACTGGGACACAGGTAGCTATTTCATCGCAAAACCAGTGGCCAAGATTCAGTGTATTTTACAGTGGTCATATACCTCAATAATAAAGGTTTCTTGTCATGGAAACAGGATCATTTGTCTGTGTGCAGTTAAGGCCTCTACCTCTCTCTGACTATATTCATTTGTGGCCAAAACCTTTGCTTTATGAATAGTTATTCACAGTTTTATGGTGTAATTTAGAAGGAAAAAACTTGGTGAGTGGGATCTTAATTGAATGGAATTATTATATTCTACCACCAGCTGCCAAATAATTTTTGAGATGCTTTATAATTTTGTGCATGTGCCCAAAGAGAGGAAAAAGTATAAAAACTGTTTGTTAACTTTATGGCAAAGAAAAATAAATTTTGTGTTTTTAAAAGCCATTAAATAAGATCCTTTTTGTGTAGAGATTAAATAACAAAAAGAGATCATTTTATTTCATTTGAAAAAGTCATTAATTAATACTTAAAACTTTATTTTGACTCAATTCTTGACAATAAATAATTTATTTTTATAAACACAAAAATAACAATGATCACCTAATATGTCCATTCAAATTTTTAATAAGGGTTTCTCTTAAATGAGTAGTATATGCTTTTTGCTAAATACATTATGCTTTGCATGCTTTGGAACACTTTCCCAGTTCACCTAGCTTCTATATTCCTCCCCTATAATAAATACTCCATATAATCTATATACATATTTTATTTGTCCCTTTTTTTTTGTAAGATTTGGTCTTCTATGTTGGAAGTTTAGGAGCTGCTAATGGGCCAATCCCCTTGTATGTCAGTACAGGAGATTTGACTTATTCCATTTAAATTTAGCCCAACTCCCCTCTGCTTCCAGATATCAAATTTGTGAAGCTTCTACCAATTACAGGCCCAAAAATTTATAATCAAAAGATATCAGATTGACAGGAAAATTACTCATATAAACAAAGGTGTATTACAGACATATGCCCACATATATTTAAATGCACACATGCAAATTTGTATTTATGTGTGAATGCAATATACATACTATAAAGAAAAAATATCTTTGAAGGAATTGAGAGTTCTGATTAATTCAATGATTAATAATGATTCTGGAAGAATGACAATGAAACACTGAATCCATCTTGACAGACTCAATTCCAAGGCAAGGGTAGTCCATAAGAGAAGGAAGCATGGTATATAAAAGTGATTTTGTTTTTTGAAGGTCGTTTAGTGGGGGTGATGTGTGCTGTCAGTCTCTGCAACAAGGAGAGATGTGCCAAAATTATCTGCAAGCATAAATCTAACAGTTAAGTTTACATTACTGCTTGGATGAGAAAGGAACCTAGTAGGGGGAGGATGCTAAGTGAATCTTGAATAATTAGTATTCTGTGGCATTAATTCATAAAGATTTTACTTTGTCAGGGTTTTCTCTTCCATTTCTTGTATATTAAACTGTAATTACTCTAAATCTGACTTCTAATTCCATGTGTACACTTGTGTACATGTGTTCTAGAGATGATGCATCTAAGAAGTTATTTAATCTGACATGTGGTTAATCCTATGACTGATACTCATTATTATTGGTTCAGAGATTATGTTTTATGTCTGCTACCTGGACAACAATTCTTGCCAATGATCACCATAGGGAGTGCACCCAGCATGCTCACATTCTTTCTGTGCATTTTCTTTACATTACGTAGATGCAAATACAAGTGAATTTTGCATTGTCCTTAATTCAAGACTTCCCAATTACTTTTTTTATTTATACTCATACATTTCTTCAGCAATATTTTATTCCACTTTTGATAAACAATTTTACAATTGTAATTTGTTGCAGCTTAGTCATAACTATCATGTGCCTCTACATTGCTCTTTTCAGGGAATGTCATGTTTAATTCTTTAGAGACTGGAGTCTTTGAAGACTTAAAGGCAAAGAAGGACCTTTATATCAGTTAGAAGTTTGGGGTCATTAAAAGAAAAGTGCAATTTCCCAAAGGCAATTCAGTCTCCTCTTCTCCTCCTGCTATTACTTTACAAGGATAATAGCTCTCTACCAGAATTGAGCTCAGCTCCTAGAAAAGATGTTGGTGTCTCATATTTCCAAAGCAAGATGAAGCAATGAAAACTGCAAGTAAAAAGAGGTAAAAATCCCAATATTTATAATGATGTGAAATCTTAGAAATTGTGGAATTAATTTACTTTATTCATGCTTGGAAATCTCTTTTGTGTCATGTGATATCAAACAAGGTTCAGAAGTAACAAAACCGAATATAATTTCATTGGGAAAGTGCATTGTTTAATCCATATCATGACGATTTTTCACATTTCCATTATTTCCTACTAATTTCAATGGATTAAGTGATAGTATAAATAAGTTGCAAGGTGCAATTTGTTAAAAAAAAAACATTGGCATATTTTATTTGTTATAATTTTTATGTAATTAATAACTCATTTTCTTTTCCAGTTGAAATCCAAACTTCTAACCAACACAAGATAATTACAGGGTTTTGATGACATTTAAGCTTGAGTATTCTGGAAATGATCATGTAAAATACTGTAATTCCTTTTTTTTAACTCATAATTCCCTTGTTTCTCCCATTATCATCAGTGACACAATAATCTTGGTTTTCCAATTCTATAATCTTTAAGATGTCCTGAACTTTTCCATTTGCCTCTGCAGTCACAGCCAAATAGGCTTATTCCTCCATTTCTTGTTTACAATCACCTATTCACTGCCTGTAACTTACCTGTTATCTTTTAAATTATTTCTTATTGACTTTCTTATATCAGGCATAGCCTGTATACTATTATCTCTAATTGTTTTAAAGCTCTGTTTGAAACTGCTTTTCTTGATTTTATAGGTCAAGTTACATGATTCCAATACCTTTAAAGCCTTGTAGCAACCGTGATTTTGGGAAGCACTGATTCTTTTTCTATAGTGATCATTAAATTATCCTTTAGGCTATCTTTTTTTATTGTAATATTGCAGGTAGGACCTGGGTTCAGTGACATAATTACTATGAACAAGGATCTCCATAACCAGAACAGGAGGAGCACTATATGATAATATTCCAACTCTAAAATTATATGATAATTGGTTGATTGAAGTTTTCATTTTATTTTTGTTCTACTTCATCTTACTTATTTTTCTTTATTTCTTCTTTTGTAATTCACCAAAGCACTTGGGAGGAAGTACATAGAAGACTTTAGGAATGGCCGTCATTCATGAATTCAAAGTTTGATTTTGATTATTTTAGCCTGTTTTGCTTGTTCACTGAAAAATGGCTTCTCTCTCCTTTCTTTACTACTTGTGCTTTTTATAAACATACCTAATGCTGCAGTCTGCTTATAGCAAGGGTTTTATTTGATTTTTAAGCTGCCTGTGCTATTTTTATTTTCATTCATGTGAACAATCACAATTTTTAAAATTCATTTAATTATTATTCTTGTGAAGTCATCAGTCGCTATTAAAATTGTTCCTTAATAGACTATTATAGAGTTAAGATCATCTGACATTCTTTAATATGCTGTATTCTAAATTTAATTTATTTATTATGCTTGGAAACTATTTCATAAATCTGAAGAAAAAGGTAAAACCATATTAATATGTTTACTATTCAGTAATACAGCATTGTTATGATTAATAGACCGACTACTCTTCTAGGTAAAGAAGAATTGAATGCCATATTGGAAAGAAACCTTAATGAGAGAAAATTACCTTATTTAGAATGCAAGCATTTTAAAAATACATCACATAATCACATAAATAAATATTATAATTTTAAGAAAAGAAGAAACTTATCATAGCTAAGTTCTGTATATTAACTGTGGTTGTTCAGTTGTTTGAATAATGTCCTACTATTCATGGCATCATTTGGGGTTTTCTTGGCAAAAGATACTGGAGTGCATTATTATTTCCCTCTCTAGCAAATTTTACAGATGAGGAAACTGAGGCAAACAGGGTCAAATGACTTTCCCTGGGTCACACGGGTAGTGTCTGAAACTTGATTTGAACTCAGGTCTTCCTGACTCCAGGTCTAGCATTCTATCCACTGCACCAGCTAACTGCCCCTGTATATTAATTACCTGTTAAATAAACATTTTCTTAAATTATTTAGTTAAGCAAAAATGAAAATGAGGGCATATTTGTTTTCCCCACTTTCGTGTAAGATTAAGAAAAATGAGATACAGATAATTAAAGATTTATAAAGTTCACAGGACAATTAAACATTATTAGTGAATAGGGTACATCAAATAAGTTTTTCATTCATAGCTGAAGGTTAACAGATTAAAGGATATTTCCCAAATGCATACAAATTTGCCAGATTTTAAGTAGTTTTCATGAAAAAACACAATGAATTATATTTTTAATATAATATACACATTTTTCCTGCCTTCTTATTCAAAGTATTCTAACTGTAATTTAACCTTAGCTTGATGACTGTGTCACCACCAAATAATTGTGCTGAGCTAAAATATGATGATTTTTCTTTTTTCTTTCTTGCCAGCAGAGTCCCTATTTCTCCTTCTAATCTGATTATTTAAATGTCCTGTAACCAAAAAAAAGTGATGTAACACAAATTCGAATTAATCAACAGAAAGTGAGTACATGACTACTCTGTGTCCAGCATTATACAAGGTCCTGGTATACAAAACAGCATGAATGAAGGACTATGGGATTGTCTTATAAATTTCAAGGGGCCTCCAGCAACTTAGAAGTTATTATTATTGTTAACAATATTAATGCATTAATTAATTAATAATAGAAAAATAACAATAGCTAATATTTATATAGAATTTACTATTTGCAGGAATTATCTCATTTAATTATCACAATCACTCAGGAGGATAGGTACTAATATTATTCACATTCTAAAGATGAGGAAACATAAACAAAAGAGATTAACTAACTTGCTGAGGGTCTCATATTTAGAAAGTGTCTGAGGCTGGATTTGATCTCAGGTCTTCCTGACATTAAGTCCAATCTCTAGCAACCGTATCACCTTGCTGCCTAAAAAAGATATTTTATTTGTTTGTGGTGATTCTTTTTTGTTAACTGAATGGTTGTCATTGTTGAAAGTCTTTCCAAAAAATAATTTGTCTACCATTTTCATTTAAAAAATATATTCATGTAGGGGCGGCTAGGTGGCTCAGTGAATAGAGCACCGTGAATAGAACACCTAGAGTCAGGATGACCTGAGTTCAAATCTGGCCTCAAACACCTAACACACACACACACAGACACACACAGACACACACACACACAAAAGAAAACTAGCCATGTGACCCTGGGCAAGTCACTTAACCCCAATTACCTTCCAAAAAAAAGCAAAAAAAATAGTTCATATAGATGTCAAAAATGTTATCAATTATTCAAATATCCCACATTTGGAGCATTTAATATTAAGATTCTAGATTAAAAGTTACCTAATATCCACTACAGAAAAGAAAAATATAATTATTAACAAATAGTATGTCAGTTTGTGTTTGTATTTCTAAAGTTAGTTGCAGGTTAATTAAATTTACACTTTGCTTGTGGTCATTATTACATGAAAATATGTTGGTATTTAACAAAGGCAAAATTTCATAAGTTTTACATTAATATGACAAGCAGTTTGAGGAAATAATTTCTGTCTTTCCAATAAGTTATCCTCTAGAAAGGAGAATAGGGCAGTAAAATCAGAAGCATAAATATTTGAAATCACCAAGCTTTTTTATTTGTAAAAATTAATCCCTTCTTTGAATTGTAGAGATAGGTATGTATCAAAAGAAGAAAAATTACATATGTATATACATAGAGAGACAAATATGTTAAATGAAAATAGTGAATCAGACTATCATACTAGGTATGGTTTTAATCCTGAATCTACTATTTTATGGTTGATTTCTGATTTTTGAGGGGAAGGTATATTAAAAATAGAATGAACAGAGGAATGGATTAATGGAGAAAATGTATATCTAATATATTCAATAATATGCTCAACATAACTAGATTTTGATACTTGAACTCTATTGGTATTTGTAAATTTTATGAATATATTGGTGATTGGCTAACAACTTCTTCAATAAATTAAGGACCTAAAATTTTCGGTCTGTGGATACTCCTCCCATTTATATGCCATATTTCATAAACCTCTGGTCAAATTAGTTGTGAGCCTCTTCAAATGTATATAAGCTGGACCTGAGAGAAAGAAAATATCCAATCATCAGTTCTTTACTCAAAGATTTTCCAGGTGGAAAGTGATTTTTATATTTTGGTGGCATGAATTTTGAGGACACTGAGTAATCCTTAATAAGGAGTAATGTAGAGTTTTAGTTGAGGTTAGTTTATATAATTTTACAAAATTTGAATCAAATAGTCCTTAAATGGTTAACAGATGAATCATTTATTCATGTGTTCAACATATACTTACCAAGGGACTTCTCCTATATGTATAGCACAGAGGAAGTTATGATTTTCAGGTTTTTTTTTCTCCTTGAAGTTAGAGCTGTTCTTTATTAATCATGATATTCCCCCTTATTCTTGAACAAAGGTGGAGAAGTCTCTGATAGTCTCTGCCACATAACATTGATAAATTTAGGCAATAATTCAAACCTTGATATCAGTATATTCTATTGTGGACAAATAGGTGATACAGTAGACAGTGTGCTGAGTCTGAAGTCAGTCAGGAAGATTCATCTTCATTAGTTCACATCTGGACTCAAAAACTTACTGGCTATGTAACCCACGACAAGTTACCTAACCCTGTTCACCTTAGTTGCTCATCTCTAAAATGAGCTCAAATAGGAAATTGCAAACCACTCGGGTATTTTTGCCAGCAAAATCCCAAGGAGCATCACAAAGAATCAGACTTGACTGAAACAACTCAAAAACGACAACACATTCTTTTGTTGCTTGTATTCATGAAGTCATTGAAAATTTTCAGAGAAAACTGTTTTATAGGAGGATATGTCTATCCAATTCAATTTATTGATTTAGTCTCATGTTCATGGAATGTGACCAAATCATAAAATCCAACAAAACTTACTTCTAAGAACACTTAGAACACAGGTACATTTTTAATTATTGCTTTCTTTTTGTAGGTGTCTCATTAGTAAATTACATATATTTTATTGAAGATGGACATTGTTCAGTCAAGAGAAAAGCAAAGAAGCAAAGGGGGGGAACTAAAGTCAATGGGATAGAAAGGGAAAAAAAGTTTTAAAATGTATATCTTTATAGTATGTAATAAGTTGTAATGTATATCTTTTATAATCTTTACTTTTAAGCATGAAAAAATTTTACTGCCTAGTGGTGTGGTTTGCCTTTATACTGCCAGAAATGTCATTCCCAGCATTTTATGCTGATGGAGTTACTTTTCCCTAGCTAATCCCTCCATAGCTTCTCCCCACTAAATGAATGGTTTCCATTTAAAACAATAGTGGAAAATAATGTAAAGCAAAAAAAGATGATAGCTCACTTCCAGTACCATTCCAGATCATCAAAAAATCCCTAGCCAACATTCTGTCTCATTTCATTGCCAAAGGATCCTCCAATAAGCACTCTCATGGCCATGGGAAATGAATCATTAATTCTCTTTCAGAAAATTCTGAGATCCTAATCAAAAAATTACAAAATGCATGCAGTTATAAAGCTATCTCTACTGCCCTTATACATGGAATCGAAAGAAAGAAAAGGAAAACAAATAAACTTTTAAGAAATGAAGATTTTGGGATGGCTAGGTGGGGCAGTGAATAGAGCACTGGCCCTAGAATCAGGAGTACCTGAGTTCAAATTTGACCTCAGACACTTACTATCTTTGTGACCTACAGCAAGTTGCTTAAATCCAATTGCCCTCCAAAAAGGCAAAAATAAATAAATAAATAATAACAGAAAATATAACAAAAATAAAGAAATCAATACTTGGGAAGAACCGAGATGGTAGAGTAAAAACAGGAACTCCTCATGTTTCCAACACCAAAAACCTCCAATACCTATAAAATATAACTCTAAAGAAATTTTAGAGCTACAGAACACAGAAAGTGACAGAGAAAAACAAATATCCCAGTGAAGGGAGTGTGGAAGGCTGAGAGTAAGGGTCTATCACACTGAACTGAGAGCCAAAAGCAGTCACACATGAATAACCAGCAAACAGACTGGTGTATCTGATCCGCAGCAGAGACCAGACAGAACAAACATTAGGAAAGTACATCACCAATAGCTGTGGTGGTTTCCAGACTTCTTAACTCATAACACCAAAGATAAAGTAAAAGTTCAACGGGGAACTCTGTTGGAACTGGGTGACAGAACAGCACAGTCTAGCCCTTGACACCAGGGAGACCAAACTAGACAGCTGCTGTTGCTGCCATGTGGCTGGCTCCAGAGCTCCTGGACTGCAGATCTTAGGAGGACCAAGTGCCTATTCAGAGGGTAACCACCCTTGCTTTGACTTGCTTGAATCTGGATCGTGGTCTTGGGTGGTGGTCCTGGGGTGTGTGGCCAGTGTACCAGAACTTGGGGTACCTGTAGAGAGGACACCCTCCTCATAGCATTTGTGAAAACCCCAACAATTTTGGACATAGCTCTCTGCACTCTGTAAACAGAGTTCTACCTTGGCAAAGAGCTCAAAAGTTGAGTAACGGGCTGGCAAGATGAGCAAACAGAGGAAGCATAATCAGAACATAGAATCTTAATTGGGGACAAAAAGATTGAATTGAAGAAGTCAATGATGTTAAAACTCTCATCAAAAGAAAAATATGAGCTGATTATAGGCCATGGAGGATCTCAAGAAGGACTGTGAAAATCAAGTCAGAGAAGTGGAAGAAAAAATAGGAAAGAGAAATGAGAATGATGCAAGAAAATCATGAAAATCAAGTCAACAGCCTGCTAAAGGAGACGCAAAAAATACTGAAGAAAATTTCACCTTAAAAAATGGACTAATTAAAATGGCAAAAGAGGTCCCAAAAGCCATTGAGGAGAATAATGCCTTACAATCTGAATTGCCCAGATGGAAAAGGAATTTCCAAAACTCACTGAAGAGAAAAATTCTTTCAAAATTAGATTTGAGCAAATGAAACCTAATGATTTTATGAGAAATCCAGATACTATAAAGCCTATCAAAATAAATGAAAAAAAAAATAGAAGGTAATGTCAAATATCTCATTGGAAAAAACACTGACCTAGAAAATAGATCCAGGAGAGATAATTTTTTAAAATATTGGACTACCTGAAAGCCATGAACAAAAACAGAGCCTATAAATCATCCTTCAAGAAATTCTCAAGGGAAATTGCCCTGATATTTTAGCACACAAATAGAAATTTAAAGAATTCACCTCTCACATCTTCAAAAAGATTGCAAAAAGAAAACTCCTAGGAATATCATAGCCAAATTCCAAAATTCCCAGGTCAAGGAGAAAATATTACAAGTTGCCAGGAAGAAACAATTTGAGTATTGTGGAAACACAATCAGGATAACACAAGGCCTAGCAGCTTCTACACTAAGGGACTGAAGGGCTTGGAATATGACATTCTGGAGATCAGAAGAGCTAGGATTAAAACCAAGAATCAGCTACCAGAAAAAGTGAGTATAGTTCTTCAGGGTAAAATATGGTCATTCAGTGAAATAGAGGACCTTCAAGTATTATTGATGAAAAAAAAAAACAGAGCTGAACAGAAAATTTGACTTTCAAATACAAGAAGCAAGAGAAGCATTAGAAGGTAAACAGGAAAAAGAAAGCATAAGGAATTTATTAAAGTTGAGCTATTTGCATTGCTACGTGGAAAAATGATCATTGTAACTCATTAGACTTTTCTCATTATGAGGATATGCGAAGGAATATATATATATATATGTATATATATAATACATATATACACATGTATGTATAGGAAGGTTTATGTGTGTATAAATACATATGTGAGTGTGTATATGTGGGTACATGTATATATACATAGATAGAGGTTACAATATCAGTTGAATAGGAAGGGATGATATTTAAAAAATAAAATTAAGAGGTGAGAGAGGAATATAATGAGAGAAGGAGAAAAGGAGAGATAGAATAAGGCAAATTATCTCATATAAAAGAGGCAAGATAAAACTGTTACAAAAGAGGGTAAGAGCAGGAAAGTGAAAGGGAATGGGTCAACCTTATTCTATTGAATTTGGCTTAATGATGAAATAACATTTGCCTACTCCATTGCTCCCACTCTCCTGGTCACTAGTGTGACTGCTAATCACAGTAGCTACCATTGCCCCCTACAATTTCAGTTCTGATACTGGACTTCTAATCATGAAGTCATTGCAATAACCCAGGGATGAGACAATGCCTCCTTGTACTAGGGCAGCAGTTATTTGAGTGGAGGCAAAGGAGATATTTGGTGAAAATAGAAATGATGAGACAAGACATGGCTATGGAATAAATGCATGGAGTTAAGGTGAGAGGAATTGGGAGGAAAAGCCAAGATTATGAGCCTACAAGGCTTAGAGGATAGCAATTCTCTTGATAGTAATAGATAATAGATAGTAATAGAAAGAAGACATTCTTTGGTGATGTATTGGAGTTATGCTCCACATGAACAGCAATGCAATTTTCTTAGATACACCAAAGTAAGACCTTTTGAGGACCATTCCTAAAAGGGAAAGAATATTGTTCTCTTCTAGCTATACTTCTAAGATCCTATGAAATTTTGTTCTTCTAACCTCAACCTCAATTTAGATCTCAACAAATCTACAGGAAGGAGCTCTATTTAAATATAAAGAATTATTCTCTCCTCTAAGTAATAAAAAACTGAACTCATTATGGTTAAGGATTGTATTTCTATAAGTGTTAATCAAGCACCAATTATAGATCAAACATTGGCCTGGAATATGAAGATAAAAACAGTCCTAAACTTCAAGAAGCTTACCTTCTATCAGAAAAACTAACAGCTACACAGATAAGCAGGTAAGAAATTTACTGGTTAGAGGGAAGAACTCAGAGTGACCTGTGTTTAAAACCTGACTCAGATACTTATTAGTTCAGCGATTCTGAACAGTTTACTTAACTTTTTTCTACCTGTGTTTCTTTATCAGCAAAACAACCACAACAATAGAATTAGATGTAGGAAACCTCTGAAAGTCTCTCCACTGTAGATCAGACATCCTCTGTTTTAGCTTCCAATATCTGCTCTTACCTATGCCCTCTGTATAGACCTTAGATCCAGTCTTAAATCATTCATGATGCTTCTAAATTGAAAAATTTCAGGGTAGAGCTAAGATGGAAGAATAGGCGCCAAGTCAGGTGAATTCTGCCTATATTCCCCTCCATTTTTTTTAAACAACTCCTCAAATAAATTTTGGAGTGGCATAGTCAACAAAAAATCAGAGTGAGACTTTATTTTAACCTAAGACATCTTTCGAGGTCAGCCTGGAAATCGTGTTTCAAGAAATTATCACAGAAAACTGCATCAGTATCTTAGATCCAGCTGGGAAAAATGAAATTGAAACAATTCACCAATCACCTCCCGAAAGAGATCTCAAAATGAAAACTCCCAGGAATAGTATAGCCAAATTCCAGAAATCCCAGGTCATGGACAAAATATTACAAGAGAAAAGAAAGAAAGAATTTAAATATTTTTGAGCCGTGGTCAGTAACACACAGCTTCCATGGTAAAGAAGTAAAACATTGCAATATAATATTTAAAAAGGTCAATGAGATAGGATTACAAACAAGAATAACCTGCCCAGCAAAATTGAATATAGTCTTTCCAAAGAAAAAAAAGGATATTTAATTAAATAGAAAACTTTCATGAATTTCTAGAGGAAAAACCAAAGCTGAATAGAAAATTTGGTGTTTGAAAACAAGACTCAAGGGTAGCATAAAAAGGAAAATGTGAATGAATAATCATGAGGGACTTAATAAAGTTGAACTATTTGCATCCATATATGGGAAGATGATACATGTCATTCCTAAGAACTTTATCATTATTAGGGTAGTTAGGAGGAGTTTTACATAGACAGAGGGCATTGATTGAAATAATCTCAAAAAAATGAAGTGGTGAGCTAGAGATGCATTCTGAGAAGGAGAAAGGGAGCGATAGAGAGGGGAATTCTTTTTTTTTTCATATGAAAGAGGCATAAAACAAAGGCCTTTTTGTGGAGGGTGAAATGGGTGGGGGAGTTATGGACAAAGCTTGAATTTTGCTATAATCAGAATTGATTCAAAGATCGAAGAATACACACACAAAGGGAAAAACACACACATATACTCCTTTGGGTATAGAATTCTATCATACACAAAATGGAAATAAAAGGGGAAAGAAAAAAAGAGATATGGGAAGAGGAGATAAAAGGGAGGGCAGAGTAATGGAGGCAGTGATCAGAAGCAACTTTTGAGAAGAGATAGGATAAAAAGAGTGAAGGACAAACAGAATAAAATAGAATGAAAGGAAATACAGTGTTATTAAACCTAACTGTAAAAGGGAATAGGATGAACTTTAGCATAAAATGTAAGCAGATAGGAGAGTGGATTAGAAATCCAGAATTCAACAATGACTTGCTTACAAGACATACACTTGAAACAGAAACACACACACAGTTAAACAGAAAGAAATGAAGAAGAATCAATTATATATCAGCTGAAGTAAAAAATAAAAGCAGGGGTGGCAATCATGATCTCTGACAAAGCAAAAGCAAAAAGAGATAATCAAAATAGATAATCAAGGAAAACAAATTTTGCTAAAAGATACCACAAGACAATGAAACAACATAAAAAAATAATTCATTGAATTTCTCCAAAAAAGGCTTTTTTTCTCAAATACATAGAGAACTGAGCCAAACATACATGCACTTACACACATATAAACACATGTATACATGCATACATATACATATGTACATATATGAAATAAGGACCATTCCCCCAATGACAAATGGTCAAAAACTAGGAACATAGGGGGAGGCTATGTAGCACAGTGAATAGAGCACTGGCCCAGGAATTAAGAGGACCTGAGTTCAAATCCGGGCTCAGACACAACACAAAAACTAGCCATGTGACCTTGGGCAAATCACTTAACCCCAATTGCCCTCCAAAAAACAAAAAAAAATTTGGAACAGACAGTTTTCAGAAGAAAAAATCAAATTTATCTCTAGTCATATGAAAATACTCTAAATGAGTATTGATTATGGAAATTCATATTATGACAATTCTGTGGTACCTCACACCCATCAGTAATACCAAATGCTTGAAGAAATGAGGAAAAATAGGTACACTATTGAACTCTTGGAGGAGTTGTGAGTTGGTGCAATCGTTCTGCAAAACAATTCGGAACAAAGCCCAAAATAGTACAAAGCCATGCATACAATTTGATCTAACAATACTAATATAGGGCTATATATCCAAAAAGATTTTTAAAAGGGGAAAGTATCTACATGTGCAACAAAAACAAGAAAATTAAATCAACTCTTACGGAGTCATGAAGAGTGGAACACAACTGAAGGGGGTGGTTTCAAGAAAATAAACAGAAACAAAAAAACCACAGTGAGACCTATATGAACTGATGCAAAGTGAAGTGAAAAGAATTAGGACACTGTTGTGTATAGTAATAGCAGTGTTGTAATGGTGATCAACTGTGAAAGACTTGGCTACTCTGATTGACACAGTGATCCAAGACAATTTCAAAGGACTCAAGATAAAAAATTTTCTATCCAGCTCTAGAGAGAAAAGTGATGAACTCTGGGTGCAAATATAAGTACACATTTTCTTGTTTTCTTTATTTTTTTTTGCTTTTTTTGCAAATATGGAAACGTGTTTTGCATGATTTCACATAAATAATTGATATCATTTCCTGGCTTTCTCAGTGGGACAAGGAGAAATTGGAAGGAGTGAAAGAATTTGGAAAGCAAAATTTATTTTTAAAAAAGTGTTAAAAAGAAATAAATTCATTTTTAAAAGGATATATATATATATATATATATCACATAAATTCATATGCAACTGCTTTTGATGATTTCAAAACTTCCTTGTAAGAACTTTTAATCATCAACTCATCGTGTTGGATCAAGGTACTTCATTTGCTTAAGATGGAGCTAATGTCTTTTTTTGGTTTTTTGCTTTTTAGAGGGCAATTGGGGTTAAGTGACTTGCCCAAGGTCACACAGCTAGTTTTTTTTGTGTTAAGTGTTTGAGGCTGGATTTGAACTCAGGTCCTCCTGACTTCAGGTGCGGTGCTCTATTCACTGCACCACCTAGCTGCCCCAGAGCTAATGTTTTTAATATTGCAAAATGAAGAATATCTCACAGGGAATCCTATGCTTTGGATATTTCACTGGAAACCTGGGCTGTAGAAGCAATTTGCTATGGCAATTTTGGCTAGTCCATCAACTACAAACAAGGCAGCAATTTACAATACTGTCCCTTGAAAGTCATTTGAGATATTTCACTATAAAACATTGAACCTCCACACACATTCAATTGTGAGAGTCTACTGTATAACTCTATTTTTACCACTTTATGTTTCAACAAGATTCTCCATTTTCTTAAGATGTAGTGTTTGACTAAGTATGAAAATTGAAGATGACACTACCTAACTACTTACAGATGTTACAAAATTAAATTAACAGCACATGGAAAGTATCCTGAAGTTCTTTGAAGAAAGATGCTCCACACATTAAAGGTACTACAATATTATTATGTAGCAGGCATCATTGTCATTAATCACAAAATAAAATAATCACAATGTCATAATTACATTTTATTTTTTCCTTTTACATGCTATTGAAATCCCTTTCTTATCCTATAGCTATAATTATGCATACATTATTAATGAGTCTAGCATTCTTGGGAAATATTACCACCACAAAATATAAAAAATATTGTATTATACTGAAGACTTAAAAAATCTAATTAGTGCATTAAAACTTGATTACAGCAAGTAAATTACTTTGTGTCTCATTTAATGAACTGATATTTCTCCTTAGGTTCCATTTTTGAGAAATTCAAACATAACTCAGATGGCAGGTTGGTTTATTGCTATCAACATTTCAGTAATTATCATAACTTTGTTAGTGATAATTAGGGCACCATCTCATTATTTTCCATTTGAAATACTGTACATCTAGTAAATTGACTTATTGAAAAAGCAAACCACTTTTGAAACACAAACAACTTTGAACATTTACTAGGAACTTTAGAAAATGATTTTGAGAGGGAATTAGAAAGGGGGAAGTGAATCTGGTGCACAGATTAGACACCTCAGACTATGGAGATTATTTTAATGGAGCCAATTATAGCAGTGTCTGTTACTTTGCTCCACATTTAATATTCACACCACAGTGCAGTATATACTCTCTGGCCAAGAAACACAAAGAATGATTCCAGTTAGGCTCCGCTAGCAAGAAAAACTTTTACAGCTATTGCTAAACTTTCTAGATCAGATTTGTATTTTTACAAGAGACAGGATGTCAAACAATGTCATGTACCATAAAATACAATTCTGAAAAGGACATTATATCAGCCAGAATATTCTCCTTCTATCTTTGATAAATAGCTAAGTATATCCAGACAAAATGATGCCCCTGAAACAATTATGGAATATTAAACTTTCATATCCAAACTATTGGTAAACATATGTTAATGCACACAGCTATACAGAAAATACCAATAACCTCCAAAACGGTCTTAGGTAAAGATTGGATCAGCATTGTGGTGAGGTGTCTGAACAGAAAGAAAACAAAGTATTTTTTTTCTCGCAAAAGAGCAAACTAGGACTTCTTCCATAGCTTCTGGATAATTAATCCACTTCTACATTAATGTAGATTGAAGCAGTCAGAGCACCCAACTAATAACTCAAGCAGCTTTAAAAACCCCAGCACTTAGGACAAAACTCCCCTTTCTGGTAGCAGAGTTTTACTGAGACAAAAAGATCAAAAGTGAAGTATGAGCAGGCAAAAGAAGAAAGCAAGCTGAGCAACCCAACTTTACACTCCTTTTTGGGGGACAAAAAGGATCAAAGCATGGAAAAGGAGGAAGACAACAAAGTCAGAATTTCTTCACCAAAAGTTTCCAAGAAAAATATGAGTTGGTTCCAGTCCATAGAGGAGCTTTAAAAAAGATTTTGAAAACCAAATAAGAGAAGTGGAGGAAAAATTGGGAAGAAAACTGATAATGATGCAAGAAATTATGAAATGATAGTCAACAACCTGATTGAAAAAATAACATCTTAAAAAATAGATTAACTCAGATGGTAAAAGAGGCTCAATAAGGCAATGAGGAGAAGAATGCCTTAAAAACCCGAATTTGCCAGATGGAAAAATAATCTCAAAATCTCACTGAAAAGAATCATTCTTTCAGAATTAGATTGGAGTAAATGGAAGCTAGAGACTTTATGAGAAATCAAGATACTATTAAATGATCAAACAGATGAAACAACAGAAGGCAATATGAAATATCTCATTGGAAAAACCACTGGCCTGGAATATAGATCCAGGAGAGAAAATTTAAAAATTATTGGACTACATGAAATCCATGATCAAAAAAAGAACCTAGAAATTTTCCTTCAAGAAATTCTCAAGGAAAATTGCCCTGATGTTTTAGAACCAGAGGGCAAAATAGAGGTTGAAAGAGTCTCTTGTAAAAGATCCCAAAAAGAAAACCCCTAGGAATATTATAACAAGGTTCTGGTGTTCCCAGATCAAGGAGAAAATATTACAAGCAGTCAAGAAGAAACAACTTGAATATTGTGGAAACACAATCAGGAAAACACACAATCTCGCAGCTTCTATGCTGAGGGATCGCTGGTCTTGGAATATGATATTTCAGAGTTCAAAGAAGCTGGAATTAAATCCAAGAATCACCTATCCAGCAAAACTGAGCAGATTGCTACAGGGGAAAATATGGTCATTCAAGGGAATAGAGGGATTTAAATCGTTCTTGATAAATAAACCAGAATTGAATAGAATTTTGACACTCAGATACAAGAAGCAAGAGAAACATGAGAGGGTAAACAAGGAAAAGAATTCATAAACAACATATCTGGGTTGAACTATTTACATTTCTACATCGAGAAATGAAAAATGTAAATTATGAAACTTTTCTCAATATGAGAATAGTTGAAGGTAATAGCAATGTGTGCATATATAAGTATATATGTATATATATATATGTGTGTGTGTATGTATGTGTGTATACATACATATATCTCTATTTAGGAGGGTATATGGGCATATGAATACATATGTCAGTGTGTGTATATATGTGTACAGGTAAATATAGATAAAGGGCATGGGACTAATTGAATAAGAAGTGATGATTCTTAAAGGCTTAAATTAAGAGGTGAGAGAGGAATATGATGAAAGGAGATGGGGAGAGACAGAATGGGGTAAATTATCTCATATAGAAAAGGCAAGGGAAAACTGTTACAGTGGAGGGGAAGAACAGGAAGGCCAAAGAGAATGAGTCAAACTTATTATCATTGAATTTGACTTAGGGAGGTAATGACATACACACTAAATAGGATATCTCACCCTACAGGAGAGTAGGGGGGAAGGGGATGATAGAGGGGCTGATGGAAGAGAGGGCAGGCAAAGAGAGGAAGAAGGAATTTGGAAAAATCCACTTTTGAAAAGGGACCTGATCAAAATAGAGAATAGAACAAGTAGGGGGTTGGATAGGATGGAGGGATTATCGTCAGTCTTTCATAATATATCCACTATGGAAACATTTTGCATATCTACACACATACAACCTATATTGAATTGCTTATTTTCCCAGTAATGGTGTGTAACAAGGAAGGAAGGGAAAGAATCTGGAATTCAAAGTTTTAAAATCAAATGTTTCAAAATATATTCTTATTATTTTACACATAACTGGGAAATAACATATAAAGGCACTGGGGCATAGAGATCCACAATTCCCTACTGAAAAGTTGAAGGGAGGATAGGGGAAAATATTGGAACAAGCAGATTGGGGGAGGGAATATTCAGTGGGATAGCTGTTTTGGGATTGTGGGTAGGGGAAAATGGGGAGAAAATTTGTAACTCAAAATCTTGTTGAAATGAATGATGTAAACATAATAATAAAGAGAGAAAAAAGGGAAAAATAAAAAAATTATAACTTTCAGAAGTGACATACCTATGAAATGAGTATTCTTCTATACTACAATGATTTTTATTTATTATCTTTGTGGGTGGAGGTGGAACACATTTCTAAGAAATGACAGATCCTTGAATTGTTAAATATTATTCAATAATTTTCTGGAATCATAGTGTTAAAATTAAAAGCAATCTCAGTTATTAATTAATTCTTCCTGCTCTGTTCTTTATGCTAGAAAAAGATATTTAAATTAAATATGGGGAAATGGAAGAAGGCTATGAGTTTCCCAGGAAATTGGTTTAGATTATATAGTGATGATGATGGGGTTTAAACCAATATCTCTCAATTCCCAGGTTCATCTTTCTTTCTTTCTTTCTTTCCTTCTTTCTTTCTTTCTTTCTTTCTTTCTTTCTTTCTTTCTTTCTTTC
>NW_027185761.1:5331839-5419688 GCF_028583685.1 Petaurus breviceps papuanus | reverse complement strand
TTCTTTCTTTCTTTCTTTCTTTCTTTCTTTCTTTCTTTCTTTCTTTCTTTCTTTCTTTCTTTCTTTCTTTCTTTCTTTCTTTCTTTCTTTCTTCCTATATTCATTTATCTAGTATTTTATTTCCCCCAGTTATATGTAAAATAACTATGATATTCATTTTGAGTTCCAAATTTTCTCCCTTCCTCCCTCCCACCCTACTAATTGAGAAAGCAAACAATTTTATATAGCTTATACCTGTATAATCATGCAAAGCATTTCTATAATAGTCATGTTGCAAAAGAAAACATAGGCAAAATAAAGCCTCTAGTAAAGAAGTAAAAAATTGTATGCTTCAATCTGAATTTACATAACATTAGTTCTTTCTCTGGGGATGGATAGAATTTTTCATCATAAGTTCTTCAGAGTTGTCTTATATCATTATATTGGTGAAAAATGGTGAAGTCGTTTGCAGTCAACAGTAGATTTCATTTTGCATCAGCTCATGTAAGTCTTTCCAGGTTTTTCTGAAAGCATCCTGTTCATCATTTTTTTTCAAATTGGCTTCTGCCTGTTTGTCCCAGGGAAGGTCTGCTGGGAGATGCCTTTCTGCCCAGGGACTACTCTGAAGCACATAGTTGTGCTTCACAAGCTGGAGTTTCCACTGGTTAAGCAAAGGCGTGTGTGTGTGTGTGTGTGTGTGTGTGTGTGTGTGGTGAGTTTCTTTGTGTGAACAGTACTATATATTTTTTTTCCTTTTTATCACAATAGTATTCTATCTCAATCATACACCATAAGTTCTTCAGCCATTTCCCATTTGTTGGGAATACCCTCAATTTCTAGTACTTTGTCACTAGAAAAGCGTTGCTATAAATATTTTTTGTGACTATATGTCCTTTATTTTTTATTTTTTAATATTATTTGGGATATGTATCTAGTAGTGGTATTGGTATATTAGGTGGTTTTATAGCCCTTTGGCCATAGTTCTAAATTGCTTTACAGAATGGCAAAGTTAGTTCACAATTCCACCAGCAGTGCATTAATGTTACACTTCTTCCACAGCCCCTCCAACATTTGTCATTTTCCTTTTTTGCCTATTAGCCAATCTAATAGGTATGAAGCAGTACCTCAGAAGTGTTTTAATTTGCATTTCCCTAATCAATAGTTAGTTGGAACAGTTTTTTTTTAATATGGCTATAGATAGCTTTTATTACTTCATATGAAATTTTTCATATGTTTTCAGCATTTAGCAGTCAGGGAATGACTTTCATTTTCATAAATTTGACTCAGTTCTCTATATATTTGAGAAATAAGGCTTTTATCAGAGAAATGTGCTTCAATTTTTTTTGCAGTTACTATTGCTAACTTTTGAGAACTCCATCTTACCACCCCCATTTATTCTATCCTCTTTCTTCTTTCACCCTGTCCATCTTCAAAAGTCTTTTGCTTCTTACTACTCCCTCTATCAATCTGCCCTCCTTTTTATCAATGTCCTTTTCTTATTGCCTTTGCCTCCTACTTTTCTGTGGGGTAAAAGAGATTTCTATACCAAAGTGAGTAAGTTTGTTATTCCCTCTTTGAGCCAATTCTGATGAAAGTAATGTTCACTCACTCCTCCCCCCTGTACTTCGCACATCTTACCCTTCTCTGTAAAAGTTTTCTTGCCTCTGTTAAGTGACATAATTTACTCCATTATGCCATTCCCTTTCTCTTTCTCCCAGTACATTTCTCTCTCTCTCTCACCTTAATTTTATTTTAGATATCATCCCTTCAACTCACACCTCTGCCCTCTGTCTATATCCTATCTCCACTAAAGATGAGAAAGCTCTTATGAATTACAAGTATTATCTTCCTATATAGGGATGGAAATAATTTAACATTTTTAAATGTCTTATGATTTCCCTTTCCTGTTTACCTTTTTAAGCTTTTCTTGAGTATTATATTTGAAAGTCAAATTTTATATTCAACTGTGGTCTTCTCATCAAAAATGCTTGAAAGGACTTCTGGGAGCTAAACTGATTGAGTAAGCAGCAAATCATTGTACGTCTCCCATGCTCATCTCCAAACAACCATAAAATGGAGCCCCCAAAGAAATTCTCAAACAACAGTACCAGCAAAAAGATGTGATGACACAATCCTCAAGTCCAAGAAACTTGGAAGATAGGCAAGAATGGTCTGTTTTACTTGGGTAATAGGGAAGCACAGTCCAGGATGGGAAGCATCCCAGCAAGCCAGCATCAACATTCCCTAAACAAACTGAGTCCTACTAGAACAGTTAAATCCCAACACCAGGAACCCCCCCCCTACACACACACATCCCCTAGCATAGCCAACAGAAATATAGACTCAAACTTGGAGAACCAATATGAGCTTCAGTAATCCCTGGGAAAAAAGGCAAAAAAAAAAAAAAACCTTCATGTGCTGCAGCATAACCCCAAGGCAAACAGGCAGAAGCCAATCCTATGGGTGTCTAAGCAAACAGGCAGCCTACAGAGGCCAGACTACCATGTGCATCAGTGTCCCAGACTCATAACACATTGGACACTACCACTAGGACCACAGCTCAATGCCAGGTAAGCTGCCAGACCCTTATAGCTTCCAGCAGCATTAGTCAATCCCTACTCTAACCCATAGCACAGCACTAGAAACAAAGGTCCCCCTTGGGTCTCAGGGCAACATTACCTCAGCACCAAGAAAAACCCAGGACTTACAGCAACTATCACAGGAAGCCTAAGTCAGTGACATTTTTACTCTGGGTGCAGAGCTCAAATTTAATAAAATGGAACAGAAGACCCTATGTACTCCTGAAAAAAAGAAAAAGTTTGGCAAACAACAACAACAAAAAATATAACCGCAGAAAATTATTATGGTGACAGGAAAGACAAGGATACAAACTCAAAAGAGAATAACAGTGTCAAAAGACCTATGGATAAAAATGCCAGACAAAAGCAGGAAATGGTCTCAATCCCAGAAAGAGCTCAATAAGGAGCTTAAAAGTAATATAAGTTAGGTAGCAAACAAATGAGAATGATGCAAAATTTTGGGGAAAAAAGCTGGTCTACAGCTTAGAAAACTGCTTAAAAAGTAGAGTTGAGCAAATGGAAAAAGAGATGCAAAAATAAATAAATAAACCAAAATAGCAACAACACCAGAAAAAAATTGCTTAAAGAAAACAATTGGCCTAATTGAAAAGAAAGAACAAAAGCTAATTGACAAAAACAACACCCGAAAAATTAGAGTTGAGAAAATCGAAGCTAATGATTCTATGAGATACTAGGAATCAATCAAAGAAATTCAAAAGAATTTTTTTAAAAGGAAAATAACCTCATGGGGAAAAAAACTGACCTGGAAAATAGATCCAGGAGAGAAATTATCACAGTCATTGGAATAATTGAAAGTCACAATAAAAAGGAGGACCTGGACAGCATCTTTCAAGAAATTATCAAGGAAAATTTCCCTGATATTTTGGAACTGGAGGGGAAAATAGACATTAAAAATCCAATGATCACCTCAGGAAAAGATCCCAAAATAAAAACCCTAAGTAATATTATAGCCAAATTTTGGAATCATCAGCTTAAGGCAAAAACACTAAAAGTGACCTGAAAAAAATGCAGATGCTTCAGAGACACAGACAGGATCACACAAGACTTGGCAGCTTAACATTAACTGACAAAAAGTTATGAAACACTGTGAATGTGAATGAGATGAATTCTACCATAAAATTTAAGTGGATAGCAGAGTGGATAATAACCCCAATACTACAATATGTTGCTTATAAGAAACATGCTTATAGAAGAGTGATACAAACAGAGTAAAGGTAAGAGGATGGAGTAGAATGTATTATGCTTCAGCTGAAGTAAAAAATAAATATAGTGGTAGAAATCCTGATCTTAAACAAAATAAAAGTAAAAATAGATCTAATTTAAAAGATAAGGAGGAAAACTACATCTTGCTACAAGGTACCATAGACAATGAAACAATTAAAATAGAAAAGCAAGGAATAGTCTACTGTCAGATCTATGGGGAGAGGAAGAATTCATGACCAAACAAGAAACATAAAGCCTCATGAAATGCAGAACAGATATTTTTGACCATATTAAATTGAAAAGATTTTGTACAACAAAACCAATGGAAACACAATTAGAGTGAAAACAGAAAGGTGGGAGATACAGATATTAAGAAGCTCTTTCTCTCAAATATACAGAGAACTACTTCCAATTTATGAGAATGGAAGCCATTGCTCAATTCACCATCAATGAAGGGGAAATTAATATAATTTTAAGGTTTATTTTTCCCAATTATCTGCCAGTACATTTGACAATGTAAATGAAATGGACAAATATCAACAAATTATATGTTTGTGAAAATGAATTTATATAAAATATAAATTAACAGAAGAAACAAAATCCTTAAATGTGCAATAAGAAATAAAGTTCATTGATAGCCCAATCTTAGAAAAAGAAATTGAACAAACCATTCATAAACTTCCTAAGACAAATCCCCAGGACTAAACTAATTCACCATTGAATCATCTCCCAGGAAAACTGAGTATAATGCTACAGGGCAAAATGTGGTCATTCAGTGGAATAGAGGACTTTCAAGAACTCTTGATGGAAAAAGCAGAGTTGAATAGAAAATCTGACATTCAAATACAAGAAACAAGAGAAGCATGAGAAGGTAAACAGGGAAAAGAAATCATAAGGAACTTATTAAAGTTGAACTATTTACATGCTTACATGGAAAATAATAATTGTAACAAGAAACTTTTCTCAGTATGAAGATAGTTGAGGGAAATATAAGTGTTTGTGTATGTCTATATAGGAGGGCATATGTGATATGAATATGTATGTGAAAATGTTTTTATATGTGTACAGATATACATAGAGGGCACAGGATCAATTGAATAGGAACATATGATATTTAAAACATGAAATTGATGAAGGTGAAATTCATTTCCACAATATTTTGATTTACAAAGTTTCTCCCTGTCTTTCCCCTACCCATCACCCCAAAACCATGATGCCACTATATACCCCCTCTTCCAATCTGCTCTCTTCTCTCTTCCCCCATTCCCCCTCTGACTTTCTGGTAGGGCAACATGGATCTACATACCCCAGTGCCTGCATATCTAATTTCCCAGTTGCATGTAAAAATAATCAAAATTATAACTGTAATAATCATATTTTTTAAACATTTGATTTGAAAACTTTGAATTCCAGATTCTTTCCCTTCCTCCCTCATCACCCATCCTTACTGGGAAGATAATCAATTCATTATAGGTTGTATATGTGTAGTTACAAAAAATATTTCCATAGTGGATATATTGTGAAAGACTGACTATATTTCCCTCCTTTATATCCTGCCACCTACCCATTCTTTTCTTTACTTTGACCCTGTTCCTTTTCAAAAGTATGTCCTTCTAACTACCCCACCCCCCAAACTTGCCCTTCCCTCCATCATCCGCCCTCTCAGCCTCTTCCCCACTACTCTCTTGTGGGGCAAGATACCAAATTTAGTGTGTACATCATTCCATCCCTAAGACAAATTCAATGAAATTAAGGTTGACCCATTCTCTTTTGCCTTCCTCTTCTTCCCCTCCATTGTAACAGTTATCCCTTGCATCTTTTATATGAGATAATTTATCTCATTCTGTCTTACCCTATCTCCTCTCATTATGTTCCTCACTCACCTCTCAATTTCATATTTCCATAATATTCAAATTGTTTCTTCTTGAGTGCTTGTAATATTTTCTCCTTGATCTGGGAACTCTGGTACCTGGCTATAATATTCCTAGGAGCTTTTTTTTGGTATCTTTTTCAAAAGATGATGATGAATTCTTTCACTTTTTTTTGACCTTCTGGTTCTAAAATATGAGGACTGTTTTCCTTGAGAATTAATTGAAGGATGATTTCTAGATTCATTTTTTTGATAATGGCATTCAACTAGTTCAATAATTTTTAAATGATCTCTCCTGGATCTATTTTCCAAGTCAGTGATTTTTGCAATAAGGTATTTCACATAGCCTTCTATTTTTTTTTCATTTGTTTGGATCTGTTTTATACTATCTTGATTTCTCATAGTCATTAGCTTCCATTTGCTCAAGTCTAGTTCTGAAGGAATTATTCTCTTCAGTGAACTTTGGAGATTCATTTTCCATCTGGCAAATTTGGCTTTTTAAGGCATTCTTTTCATTGGCTTTTTGTTCTTCTTTTGGCATTTGAGTTAATCTATTTTTAAGGTGTTATTTTCTTCAGTCAGGGTGCTGACTCTCTTTTAATGATTTTCTTGCATCATTCTCATTTCTCTTCCCAATTTTTCCTCCACTTCTCTTAACTTGATTTTCAAAATCCTTCTTGAGCTCCTCCATGGCCTCTAAAATGTTTATGGTTTTCTTGCAATCTTTTGGTTCAGGAGTTCTGACTTTGCCATCTTCCTCCCAGTTCATGCTTTGATCCTTTTTGTTACCCAAAAAAGAAATCTAATATTTGCCTGCTGTGCTTGCTAGTCTTCTTTTGCTTGATCATGTTGCCACTCAATTACTTGACTTTTGAGCTCTTTGTCCTCCTTCTACTCTGCCATCTTGACTCTGCCCCTTGATCTCTTTGTCAAAGTAGAACTCTGCTTCCACAGGGGAGAGCTTTATCCCAAATCACTGGTGTTTTTTCAGTTGCTGGAGCTATTAGGAGGGTGCCATCTCTATAGCCCCCACATGCTTTAACTCACTGGTCACACATCTCAGGACCACCACCCAAGATCATGATCCAGATCCAGGCAAGTTAAAGCAAGAGCAAGTATCCTCTAAATGGTCATTTGCCCCCCTACAATCCATGGGGCAGGAGCTCTAAAGCAGCCATGTGGAGGTGGCTGCACAGCTGCCACACCTCTGCCACTTCTCACTCCAGGGGCAGAGGTAGGACTGTAATTCCATCCCCAACCCCACCCCCAATTCCAACAGAGTTCTACACTGACCTCTCATTTTTTCTTTGGCATTTGTATGTTGATAATTCTGGAAACCACTACTGTTGCTGGGGATCCATTCTCCTTAAGTCTGCTGCAGCCACTGATCTGGGCCATGCTGGGCTAAAACCGTGGGCTCCCACAGGGCTGGTCATGACTCCCATCATAACTGTGATGGACCCTTCTTGCCAGCCTGATAGACTGCCTTCAGTAGATTTGTTTCTATCACTTTGTGGGTTCCGCAGCTCTAATATTTGTTTAGTGTCATATTTTATAGGTATTTGAGGTGCTTTTGGGGGGAGCTCAGGGAGTTTTCCTGCTTCTATGCTGCCCTCTTGGTTCTGCCCCCTAAATTATACTATTGAACATAGCTTTACCCTCTGCAGTAAAGTTAAGAAATTTTAATAGCTACCCTTCAAATACTTGAAAATTATCAAGTACAGGGGCATCTAGGTGGCACAGTGAATAGAGTACCATCTCTGGATTCAGGAGGACCTGAGTTGAAATCTGGCCACAGATATTTAGCACAAAAACTAGCTGTGTGATCTTGGGCAAGTCACTTAACCCCAACTGCCCTCCAAAAAGAAAAAAAAAATTCTCAAGTATGCCCTATCTTATCTCTACCTTAAAAATTCCAAATATTTTCAAATCATCTTCATATGACATGAATTAGAGGCCCTTAACCATTTTGGTTCTTCCTAAAGATTAAGTGGCCATAACTGAACATAGTTCTCCTACTGTGGTTAAACTAGGATGAAGGACAGTAGGATCATGGCTTCTCTAGTCCTGTATAAAGAGTCCCTCTTAATTTACTTGAAGATTGCCCTGGTTGTTGTTTCCCCTTCCCTAACCCACTCAAACTATATTCTTTCTGTGACTTGTTGTACTGGTTGTACTGATTTCACTCCATATATATTCATATAAGTCTGCCCATGTCTGTCTGAATTTGTCCCATGGCTCAATAACATTCCATTTAATCCATATATGAGCATGATGTATGAATAGCTTTAAAGCAGAAATTTGTTGATCCTTTCCAAGACTAGTAATGATGTTTCTAGGTCACAGTATATATTTTGTGTATATAGTTTCAAATTGCTTTAAAGGCACCTTAGTATCATTTACCTAGCCCCTTGAGCAGTTGTCATTTTATTTTTAGCTTTCTGATGGGTCCCATGAGAACCACTGAAATACTAATATTTGTATCTCTTATCATTTATTACTTAAAGCATTTTTCATATCTTGTAATGTCTTGTATTTCTTCTTTTGAGATATTTGAAATTTGTGAGAGAAGTTTGAAATAAATGGACTTTTCCTTATTTTTTTCTTTTTAATTGTAAATTCACTGAATTTTTCTGTGTAAAAATACATCATTTTTATATAATCAGCATTTTTCATTTCATCTCCTTTTATCTTTTCTATCCTTTATTTGATCAATAGCTCTCCCTCTTATCTGTATTTGTAAAAGACCTTGTTCTTTCTCTATGTTTAAAAATAACATAAACTATTATATTTGGATCATATATCTATTTGGAACTTATTACAGTAGATTGTGTGAAATGGTGGTCTAAGTCTAACTTCTCCATGAGTGTTTTCCAGTTTTCATCTTCATTGCTTAATCTTATTCCTTAACCTTTTACTGTTGTGGATATTTCATCACATTCTAGAACTACTTTGAATAATAGTGGTACCAATGAACATTCTTGATTTACCCTGATCTTATTGGGAGAAAAAATCTCTAACATTTCTCCTTCATGGAGTATAAAGACATTGGATTAACTGACTTCTAAAGTTCCTTTCAACTCTAAAGTAATTCTATAATTCTTTCTTATGAGCTAGATAGGGAAATGATTTTTTTAATTGGGTGGTATAAACAAACTGCAATTGTATTTTTTTACATTTTGGAACCACTGTATTAAATATTACTATGGTAGAGAATTTTGGAGATAATTTAATTCATCCTTCAATCCTAGTCAGGATTCTAGTTATTTTATCTACCACTATTCAAATATAAATGAACATTTTCTTAATTTTTTTTAGTATGTTGAGTTAAAATACTGTTTATCTTTTTTATTTTGCATTATCCTTTGAAATATTTCACTTGAAATCATGTAAGAGAAAGTGTTGGCAGCACATATCATCATTGCATTAGAATTGCCCTTCTACTAAGAATTGATATACATAAAAAGAAATGTAACCAAAAATTTATAAAAGATGCCCTATTCCAGTTACCTCTCAATATAGGTTAGATATAGTGACTATTATTACTAAACTGATCATTGAAATTCCTACATGAAGAGTTTGCTTGAGCTTTGGTGTTCTGAGTCAACATCAGGTTCAAGATGATCAAGTTACTGTGCTAAGTTTATGACCAATACAATGAACTTCTAGTAAGGAGACAGGGGAGATTGCCTTAATAAGGGGATAGAGGGGGATTGACCAGGTTGGAAATTGATTAGCTTGAAGTTTCCTTGTTGAACAGTGGTTTTATAAAGCCAGCAAATGGTCACTGTACTTCCACTTTAGGAGATAGTCTTAAAACAAATTACAAAATAATAGCAAAAATAGCAAATATGGGATCTAGATCAGTCAGGTTCTTAGAGGTTATTAATGTCAATTCCTGTATTTTACATTAATTAAACTGAAGTCCACAAATGTGAAATATTTGACCCAATTTTAGATTAAGTTGTTAAAAATAAAAGCCATTATCCCAATCCCTGTATTCTGGTCTTAAATCATTTCCTTTCCTCTGTACAATATTGCCATTTTAGTGTAATAATTTCATAAAATTCAAGCTTTCAGAGTGACTGTTTAAACAGTGAATAATATGAGTAACTTCTTACTTTTCCTTCTTTCAACTGTAAAATGAGGGAGTTGGACTAAAGGTCCTTGAAAGTCCTATTTATAAACTTATTAATTTAGTATACCTTTCATTCCCTTCCCTTTCCTATCAAGACAAATTCATTTTTTTTAATGGCCACAATGTTGAAATCATCTTAGATACCTTATCTAAATAAGTATGATAAAAGGTACTCTTGAAATAATAGTACAAAATAATTTGACAATGACATTCTTAATTACATTTATTAAAAAAAATAAGTGGTTCATACTTGCCATTTACCATTTTAACAGATGGGTGTTGGGGGAAAATCACAAGATCTAATTAAATCCATTGTCAAATGAAAGCTGAACATCTGGAAGGAGGTTTTGTGGATCAGCAAGCAGGATTTTACTCATTATCCAATGAGAGAGACAAAAGGTTCAATAAAAAGAAAAAGAAAAACACTGCACATTGTCTGTTCTTATAAAAATTAAGAGAAAACACAGCAAGCAGATCTTCCATTGGTAAAGAATTATAATTTAGAAAACATTAGAAATTTAATATTTGGAGGAGAGTTGAGAGAGCACTTTAAAATGTACTTGACACTGTGTAAGGCATGTTTGCTATCTCTGGTAATTACTTATAGGGAATCATCCTTTCAGCTCTAACACTGATATGTGGTTCTGGCAGGGGATACTAATCAAGGAAATGGAAGCACTGAAGAATGTATCACCTCCATTGTTAAGTAATCAAATGATAAAAGCCTATACATGGAGCTGTTCAAATGTAGCCAGTGCAAATTAGCTAATAATAAAACCAAATGGACCACACTGACAATAGGCATATTTAGGCCAGGTCTATTCAGAGATAAAGCAGAGTCAGATGTGACAGAGAGAGTCAGTCAGTTCCCCCATAGTGTTTTAAGAAAGCCCTGCCAATAGCAAGGGGGAGGGAAGTATTTTCAGGACCCTCCTCATGAAGCATTTTAGATGAGCTCTGGTGAATCAGAGCAACTAAATCATTGAATCATGTCCAGTTCAACCCTCATAACCAGGCACAGGATTTGTCTGATTTTTGCTTTAATGACAGATTAAGAAAAAAAAAACACATTCTGCATGTTCAGTTTATAGACTATTTAGTATACACATGCATACATTGGGAATACTTGTTCCAATGATAGAATGATAGTTTAGTCTATGGACTATAAACTCTGCTATGCATGCAGCTTCCAGATGGGATTTTCATCTTATGTCTGGTTTTTCAGTTGCTTATCTTGAATTCTAAATGATGTTTGTAATAATCCATGGCTATAGCAGATTCAAAAGACTGATATAAATAGGTTCTATGACATTTAGATATTCGGGAGTATGTGGAGTCATCACTACCCTAGCCAATCAATTACTTGAGCTCTATACATGTTCTTACTGACTGAAATAACATAACTCTTTGAGATTCATCTGTTCCTTGTATATGCCAAAATTATGTAAATTAAAGGTCACATCATGATTAGTACCACATTAGTAACCATTTACAAAATATTCAATTTGATTCAAAATTTGAGACACTTATTAAGGGCATGTAAAACAATAGGGAGGTGAATGATGATTATAGTTGATGCATTATCTACAGGAAATTTCATGGAAGTTGGACAAAAAATATCACAAAAAAAGTATAAGCAGAATAAAGGGGTAACTGTTATTCTATGTTATTTACCTCATGTCAAAAAAATACTCAAGAGAATCCTAGCATCTTGAGCACATCCATTGTCGGGAAGACATTTAATAGAGTTGTACCATATATATAGGCATGGATGGAATAAAATATTAATGATTAGATGGAATACTCACTAGGATAACATGACAGATTTTTAGAGTGTTGAAGTAATATACAAAAAAAATCTTATCTGGATTCTACCATATAGACTATAGATTTCTGATTCAATTCTTAAGATGGGCAAAATAATATGACTCATACATGCTTTCCCCAGGTTGTACTATTCAAAGAGCTATGTTCTCATTTAACCAGATTAAAAGAATAATTATATGATTCTACATTCTGGTGTCCTGTGGCTCATGGTTATTGTCAATATACTTTGTACTGAAAAAGGGCACAGGAGAACAATGCAACAGACTTTCAAGGACCTGGATTTGAAGTTCAGTTCTCCTACATATATATATATTGGTAAGCCATTAGCCTCTCTGAGCCTTATTTTTTCCATATTTAAAGTGGATATATTTACATTACATATCTCACAGTGTCAAAATTAGGAAAGTACACTATAAATATAAGCTATAATTACTGAACTCATTTTTTACTCTGTAGCAGTTAACCTTATACATGATTACATCTTTACTTGACAATCCTTAAAAGTAGAATTAATGTAACAAAGGGGAAATCGCATTAATTTAGTAAGGAAAATCAGGGCTTATGTTCCATACTAGCTATATGACCATTTTAAAATCATTTAAAATTTCAATGGTTTGTTCAATTCCCTTAGATTATATATTATACATGAGTTACCAATTTGAGGTAGTGAAAAGCCTTTTCACTCCTGGAATTTCTTCATACTGATAAAGACAGAGGTCCACTCTCCCTCAATCTTTAACTTGCCATTTTTCTAATAAAGTGCCACATAAACATATAGTTTTTGTTTTAGTTATCTACACAAATTTCTGTATCACTAAGAAATAACAATACTAAGCAATATTGGTCCCACTGACCAGGGGCAATCTTTGTGAATTCCAACAAACTAATAATTGGGTCTTGCAGATACTTCCATTTCTACAAACTACTTATATCTTTTTCTTTTTTCCCTCTTTTTCTCTGGTCTGGACATATGATTCCATCATTATAGGAAGCTCACTGGTAAAGAAACTCCCAGTAAAATGGATTGACAATGGTTGTGCAAATTATAATCTTAGCTACCAAAAGAAGTTAAGTGACTTTTCCAGGGTCACATTGGCAATATTTGTCAGTGACAGGGCTTGCCCCCAGTTCTTCTTTACTTCAAGTTTAGGTCCCTTTTCCCTATACTGTCTCCAAACATATAGATAAATATTTTTGAAGTTCATCAATTGCTTTACAAGAACAATATATTAGGTGATGTGCAAAGAGAAATGGAAGCATATTTCTCAGGGTTCAAGCAGGAGTAAATTATGTAAAGATTCCTCTGTATTCCTATTTTAGGAAACTTATAGCAAAGTCATACTGTAGCAACTTTGAATTAAAAGTATGTGGACATATTCACTTATTCAATAAGGGAAAAATTATCTTCTCATAGAATTAAGAAAAGAAAACAACTGAAGAACCTTGTATAAAGTTCCAGTAAATGTTTTTAAATGAAAGACATTAGTCATGGGGAATAATTCCTAACTGACTGATTGAACACTCACGATATTAATTGCATGGCAGTAGTTCAACCATTAGTTGACAATAGTTTGATTAATTCTTTGAGAAGCATTCTAATTTTGTATAATTTTAAAAATCAATTGTTTCACTTAGAGGATGAGGAAATTTTTCTAATGGAATAATTATACTTAAAGCAATGAAATAAATTGATTGGAGAATTGACCACAGAAGGTCAACATTTAAAATATATTGAAAAAATAATCTTGGGTAAATAATGAATTATGGTCAAAACAGTATGTATTCAAAGACATTTGGAGCTGGAAAAAGATTTCTTTTGTGGAACATTATTTTCTCTTTTCTGCTATGAACCTGTTCACCTGTTGATGAATAACCTAAGATTCAAATTAACAATATGTGCATGTTTAATTATTCAGTCCAATCCCCTGAACTTCAGGTTTCTTTTAGAACTACCAAAGCTATTCACTTGGTCAATAACTAAAAACTTGGTTAAATTAACAATTGTAGGAAGGTAAGGGAGGGGTTATTATTATTAGTAGTAGTAGTATTGTTGTTAATTTGCAGTTATAGTTGCACAATACTAAATATGAATATATTGCTCAAATTATATTTCATCAGAACCTTTGCTTGAAAACAAATTTCTGTTGTATCAAAGGGGAACTTTCTATTCCAAAGAATCTCAGTTGGCTTCCCAAGAATCACTTCCAAACAGATTTGCAAACAAAAGCCTTCTCATTGACTAGCATAGTTAGGTATATGTGCAATTAGCGCTATATATAAATGCTATAATACTTAGATCACAGTATTCTTTTGAAAAAAAATGATCTAATTAATATATTATACCTTGCAACGAAAGTACATCATACAATGCCATTTTTAGTTACTATTAAACACCATTAAGCACTAAATAATGATTCAAGATATTGATGATATTGCTCATGACTATTACTCACCCCTTAGCCTACTTGACTCCCTAGTTTTGAAGACGTGGAACACTTGTGCCCTTTTTATTTTTCTGGTGTTCTTACTATAACTGGATGCTGTATATAGTGTCTGCTCCCTCTTTTCTTTCCTTCTGTAGAAGCAAGCACCCTAGCATCCCCAGGATGTCTTCTAGCACAGGGTCTCAGATTTTCTTTTCTAAAGTAAAGCAACTCAAAATGGGTTAACAGTCTTGCTCTAAGCAAACATGTCATTTACCTAGTTCAGGGGGAAAAGGTCAGCACCCCAAACTTCAGAGAATACAGAGGTTATAAGCAGACAAATAATACAAACAGAGAAACAGATTAGCAGACAGGGCTTCCAGCTGTCTCACCATTACATCCATACTTAGTGAATTACCAGAGAGGGAAGCACCAACATCTGGGTTTTCAAAGCCAAGGGGAACTCAATGGCTGTCCAGAGTCTCATCTGGCCAAATCACACAACTCTTCTCAAAGTGAGCCTCACAGCAAAGCCTCACATCAGGCTATATACAGCCTTCTCCTGGATCAGAGAATGTCACAACCCTCTTGACCCACTGCCCAATCACAAAGCAACAAGGTATGGGCATTCCTGAAAAACAAGCCTCCCACCACAGGATCCATGTGACCACATTCAGCTCATTAGGGGACAGAGTATATTTTCAAATTAAGGAAGGTTCTCAGAGTCACTTAAGCCTATCAAGGGGCCTAGGGCAGGGAAGAGCTTCAGATTCCCATTCCCATAAAACCTTCCCCACCACATACCAGATAGTTAAGAAGATTATGACTTCCCAAAGTTTATTTACACAGAAAAAGGGCATATACATATTTATAAATAATTCATCAAAATAAGGCATATAATTTGGCAATTAGGTCACACAGCAGACAGAGAAATGGGCCTGGAGTCAGGAAGGCCTGAATTCAAATTTGTCTCAGACACTACCTGTGTGACCCCTAGCAAGTCTCTGCCTGCCTCAGTTTCCTCTACTGTATAATGGGCTTCATAATAACACCTAATAAACCATCTCCCAGGGCTGTTTTAAGGATTAAATTGAGATAATATTTGCAAAACATTTAGCACAGTACCTAATAAATGAATGGGTACTATGTAAAAGCTTATTCTCTTCCTCATCAAAAAAGCACAAATCAAATCAAATGGTTCTGTGCCAGACTGAATGGCAGAATTTCCTCAGCTCTCTCTGTTATTATAGCTTCCTCAAATTAATTTAGACAATCATAATTCTCTTTAATCTAGTATATTCACACCTCCATGGCCTCTAGTCCAAAATGGCCTTTCTCATTCTAGAACATTACCTACTGAATCAAGATTACCTAGGATCTCTTGGGTAAAATTATTATTCCATTATCCATTTCTGGGCTCATATCTGACCAATCAGGAATCTTTCTGATTGCATGATTAGCTGGCAGTGATCCACTAACATCTCTTTTTAGGTTCCTGACTAGAAAATGGACTGCCATTAAAGGAAAATAAGGAAATAAAAACTATACATATATCATTTCCAAAGTCTCAAAAAATACATTTATAGTGGCACACAAATTATCCTAATAATTCTCAAATTATGATTTTTGTGCTTACATGACCTGTTCTTACTGTCTCTTTAAATGTTTTCTTATGAGCTTTAAGTTTTTTGTGTGATACTCTGAATTCAGTGAGCTCTCCCCTCCCTTTCCTGAAAGAAAAAAAAAAGAAAAAAGTATTTGGAAGACACATTTAAAATCCAACCCAAAATGACACGACATTTTCAAGAATACAATAGTATCCCTTAGGAACACCATATCATATATTCCATGTCACATAATACTGTTTAAATGGAAATCACTGCAACTAATATTAATGTGCATCATTTAGAGAAAATAAAGTTAAAACAATAAAAGCAAAAATAGCCATTGCAGTTCTTTCCAAAATCTGATGAAGATCTACAAAGTGATTTATTTACCAAAAGACAGAGTGGATTGACATGATTAGCAATCAATGTTCCTCCAGCAAGCTGATGTTATAAAGCCAAAGGAAAATAAAATTTCAATGATGCTATGCATATTCATTTTTTTTCCCAAAGAAGCTCCAAGATATCTGGAAGAAGTTTTCAATTTTTAAAAGTACTGAAAAATTACAAGAGAAATAGAGTAATTTGTTTAGGCCAAATGGGAATGACATCATTCAATTCTGCATGCTAAATTCAGACTTTTTATTAAATGCCCACTGACTATGTGCTAGATACTATACTAAATGTTTAGGAAGATGTAAGAATTAAAAACATGTAATGGAACCAGTGGAGTTTATAATCCAGCAGGAGAGATAGGACTCCCAGGTCCCATTATTAGGTTGTAGGACATCAGGGATGGAAGTGTAGTAGCAAATTTCAAATACAAGAGAGGAGCAGGGGCTACCAGTGTAATAGAAATGCAAATTTAAGATCTTCCCTGTCATTAGGTTAAATGCACCTGGAACCTTTGGTGGGAGGCTTGTTTTTCAGGAGACACTTTGTCACTGGGCAGTGGGTCAAGAGGGTTGTTCAATTCTCTGAGCCAGGAGATGGCTATATAATCCCTGATGTGAGGCATTGTTTTGGGGGCTCACTTTGAGAAGTGTTGTGTGATTTGAACAAATGAGACTCTGGGAAGCCTTTGAGAGGTCCCTGGCTTTGAAAAACCCAGATGCTGATGCTTCCCTCTCTGGTAACTGTGATTAGGTATGGATGTAATGGTTGGATAGGTGGAGGCCTGCCTGCTTGAAATATTTCTGTTTCTAAACTCTGAAGTTCAGGGTGCTGACCTTTTTTCCCTGAACTCAGTAAATGATATGTTTGATTGATTAAAGCAAGATTGCTAATCCATTTTGTGTTGCTTTCCTTCAGAAAAGCATATCTAAGAACCTGTTTTGGCAGCCATCCTGGGGAAGCTGGGGTGCTTGCTGCAAAAACCAGTAATCAAATGAGGAAGTTAGCAGGTTGATTGAAGCTTGAAATGTTTCCCTTAGGTAATACTTAGAATGCCTGTATTAAATGAAGCTAGATATAAGCTAGAAGAGCACACTCAGAAAGCAATTAGGAAGAGATTTGGAGAGAAGCAAAGCAAAAAATGAAGATCTCTAGTGAGAAAAACAGATATGGTGGACAGATAAATAACAGAAGACATGAGAAAATCACATGACAAAAGAAAAGAAGTTCATATATGCTAACACCATAGCATGGAATGACTATCAGATTTCTTCATGAGAGACTAGAGTTTGAACCACCCTTTAACTTTGCATTAAAGACTGTTATTTGAGGGGAAATTCACTGCCACCCCAGGAAACCCATTCTATTTTTGGATAGTTACAATTATTAGAAAAGTTTATTTATGTCAAACCAATCCCTCTCTTATAAACTTATAGGCCAGGTCAGTTGCCTACTCGGAACCTCATTTACTTTAATGAAACTGAGATAAAACTACTTGGAATACTTATTTCATAGAGTTTCCATGAGACACAAATGGGACAATAGATGTGAACTCAAATGTGAACTTAAATTGATTCATGATCTTATGAATTTGAGACTTCTCTTCAAAGAATAGATAGCAGTCCATCCTTTCCTGCCCTTTGAGAGACTCTCATTCATATGTGTCCTCCAGAGTTTGCCACAGGAGTCCATTCAACACAAAGAAGACTTCCTTGATTTTCTCCAACATTAAGGTCATACCACTAAAGAATTCTGAGAACCCACTGGTAATTCCGATATTATACATGCATTGTTTTATAAGCAATATAGAAAAAAAAGTTATGTCATATATAATAATGATTATTTGTTTCTAAAGAGAATATTAAATGATTTGAGAGTATTTCATTTTCCCCCAACATCATACCTGAACTAACGGGGGAGTTTAATTAGAGCCATGCCTCCAGCAACTATGATGGATAATAATTGGCAAAGTCAAGGCCAGCATATATGTCTTGTGAGTATTCTATACAACCAAATTGTTCTTTAGACTTTTCCCATTTGTCTTCCTCAGTGGAATTGTTTTCTTTCTTAACTTCAGAATTTAATTATTGAGAGTTCCCTTCCTCTCCTGTCCTAATCTTTCCTATATAATAGTTCATGGCATCCAACCTATCTTTCCTCTGAACACTTGGGAAGTTACTTTCCTAAAAGTTTGGAAGCATTTCAGATAATGCCTGGCTTTCCATTCTTTCTCCATCTCACACTCTTTGATAGTACTAACTTTCCTTCAACTTTCCCATCATTTAGATAATGATGGCATATTCCAAAAAGATATCACCTAAGCTTTATTTGAAAGAAGAAAAAAAATAGTGAGGGATGAAGAGGAATGAGTGCATTCAAACAATAGGATCTAATCTCTAGAATATCATGGAAGGAGGATATAGCTTGGGAATAGTTGAAATATGACAGTTTGTGAAGGTTAGAGGAATTGGAACGGTGATATCATGGTATCATCAACTGAGGAAACTTCTTCTAATTATTCAAGTCACTGCTATTCAGCAACTTACAATTTAGAATGCTGCCTAGAGCTCTGAGAGGTTAACTAAATTTCCTAAGGTGAGTTTTTCTTTAGCCCGGTCTTCTTGGCTTTGACCATGTTTTGTTTTGTTTATTCCCATTCTGCAGCTCATGAAGGAGACAGTTGTAAATTATAGCTGGAGAAGGAAGTAAAACCCAGATTGTCAAAGGCCTTAATGATTAGTTTAAGGAAGTATGTATTTTATATTTAGAATAAAGGAAAGCAATGGGAGGGAAAGGAAATAAGCCTTCACAAAAAAACATACTATATGCCAAGCACTGTGCAAGTGCTTTACAAATATAATCTCATATTATCTTCACAACAACCCTGGATGATAAAGCTGTTATCTTCAGTTTACAGTTAAGGAAATTGAGGCAAACAGAGGTTAAGTGGCTTTCCTAGGGTAACAATTCAGTAAGTGTCTGAGGCTAGATTTGAAATCAGATCTTCAAGGGAACCTTTGATGTTTCTTTGTTTGTTTTTATTAGGAAGTTTACATTGGAAGCTGTATAAAGCTTGGATCTGAAAGGGGAGAATGTTGAGAAAAGAAGGTCATTTGCTATTCTGTTATAGTAGTTAGGAGTTGATGTACCTCATACTTGGAATGTCATTGTGAGTGAGGTGGAACAGACTTATGTGAAAGATGCAGTGTAAGTAGAACAGGCAAAGCCTAGAAAATGATGGCATTTCATTGTATGTATGTGTGTGTGTGTGTGTGTGTGTGTGTGTGTGTGTGTGTGTGTAGCTGGTAAGCAGGACCAATAAAATAGACTGAGATTTCAAAGCTAGCAATTCATTAAGATGATGGTTTTGTCAAAGGAAACATAAATCAAGAGTAGACTAAAGCCTGGACAAGTTGAATTTGATCTGACATCATAGCAAAAAAGTGGAGCTGTCCACCTTGTAATTCAAGATATAGAGATAGAGCTTAGTAGAGAGGTAGTGAATGTTATCATTGTGAAGAATCAAAGCAAATGACTTGAGGCTTGCAGGCATCAGCTAGAGGCAATGGCTTTGAGGATTCCTTCAGCCTCTCTTCCCATCTGGAGACTGCCTACAGGCTGCAGTTAAAAGCAGAGAGAAACATAACTCCTAAGTTAGACTTTGTAAGAGGCATTACTCCATTCTTACAGGGCTGATGTGGGTAAGATGAAGGATATAAGATGAGTCAGAGAAGTACTCTGTCACAAAGCAATATCATATCAGACAATCAAAAAGCATTGAAGACTTTCTGTGTCTGTTGTCCTTACTATCTTCCTTTATGTGTTACTGAATCCTCTGGAATTCTTTATATCCTCAAAAATAATTAGGCCAATCTAGGCTACATTCTTGTGCACAGAATAGGAAAGAACTTGGAGTAGTCTATGTCCCAACATCTTTTAAGCCTTAACTTATTCCCTCATACGTCTATGTAAGAGATTGCAACATTGTGTAAGTCAGAGCTTTGTGAACCATGAAACTGGGTTAATAGTGGATAAAGTGTTGAAGTGGATAACTATGGGATCCTACTTGGACAGAGAGCCTTGCATTAAACATAAACAGCAAACCCATTCCCCATAGATTTTAGCCAGAACTATGTAGAATCAATAAAGTGGGGAGAGAAATCCTGTTTTCTACAGTGTTACTCCATGACTCTCAGTGATCACAAAGGAGGCAGAATATAAGATTTTAACATCCTACTGCCTTGAAAATAATAAAATTGGGATAACTCCTCATATTCTGAATGTTGTTGATAATAGCTTTTTTTGTAAAGTCAACAGACTTGATAAGTAAACAAAGTTCCCATTACAAAAAAATATGCTTGAAATTATCTGAGACAGTGCTTAGATTAAGAGTCATATAAAGTATAAAAAAAAGAGAACCTCAATTTACATTGGAAAAAAATGATACATAGATTATATCCTTATTATTTGGAAAGAGTTTGTCCCCAGGGAATAACTATAACAGAATGAAGAGATGTGTTTGAGAATCATTACAATTATTCATGTTAAATACTGGGAAGAAAAAGTTTGCTTTTGATTGGTTTTTAGAGAGCTTTGATTGAGGAGTCACTAGGAATATTGATAGAAAATTGAAAGGGTGGAATAGTTGAGGGCAAAAAGAGAAATTCAATCAAGCACTTGATGAGTTAAAAGCATTATTAAACTCTCTAGGGTAAGAAACCAAACTTTAAAAGCAAGTGGATTAAGGACACTGGCTGATTGAAGCATAGCAAGAAGAGTGAAAGTTAAATCAAAAGGTCAGAGGTTGAAAAATCTGACAGGTGCCATAGAACATTATCTCTTACAAGCTGAATGACCAGCATTATAGTAAGCATATAAAAATCCTAAAGGGAAATAGAAGAAAAACTTTTTTTTATGCAATTGACTATCATCACAGATAGGATAGAGCTGATAATGTCTTAATGCCTCCATCCCTACCTTTTATTGTGCTTCTTTTAATTTCTTTAAAAGAAACCTGTCCTTGCCACCAAAAAAAAAAACCAAACCAAAAGAAAAAAAAAACACCTGCTTCACTGATTAACCCCTCAGGTCCTTATTCTCTCAAATCCTCTGAAGCACTGGACCAAGAAGCAGAGTAAATATAATTCTTGCTCCGCATTCTCATGTCTATTCTACCTCTTTGCCACATTCACTTAGCTATTTCTCTTCCTTTGTGATTTTTATTCCATTATTTTTTTCAGCTTGTCTGAATCCTTGCCATGGTTATCCATCAGTATTTCAAGGAGTTAAGTTCCTCAACTGCAGTCCTCCTCTTCAAAAGCCCTGCCCTTTGCTCAGGGACTTCAATATGCACTTCTTTGTGCCCTCAAACAAGCCTTCCAATTAATTAATTCTGTAATGTTAGTGCCCTTGGTTTTCTCCTCAACCTAGTCATACACAGGGAAATATATAAATATTTGATCTGATCATCACCCACAATGATATTATTTCAGTAATATCTTTTATTTAAAGCACTTTGTATTTACCACTTACTCTGGTTTGTATTTGTGTAATTGTGATTGGCTGGTTGCAGTCCTGTAGAACGCCACAGCACTGTCCTTGAAGGGCTACCATTTTTTAGATTTTCATTCCACTGAGCATTCATTTGGAATCATTTCTGATCTACTTCTATTTCTTCCTCTATTTCTTTCTTCTGGGTGTGAATAACAAGGCACCTTCCTAGATAAGTATAAGTGTCTACAATGCAAGAGAATATAAAACTTCTGTAGCTGAAGTGTGGTGGCTTTGATTATGTAAAGGTGATCCTTCATATGGGTTCAGGAATGGCCCCAAGCAATTAGGGAGGTATGGAAATTTTCCTCCATTTCTTCCTCCTTCCCATTTCCTTCTTAAAAATTTGCTTAATTTGAAATCAATTGTCATTTCCTCTCAATCTCTTTCTCGAAACCTCATTGATATTAGTGATCTAATGAACTTCCATGTGTTCAAATATAGTCTCTATATAGATAATGCCAAAATCTACACATCTGGCCATCATCTCTTTCTGGAGCTCCAGTCCCACATCTCCAACTGCCTATTATACATTTCTACCTCAATATTCCATTAACATCTCAAATTCAACATGTCTAAAGATAATTCATCTTTCTAACACAAAAATCAAGCATCAAAAAAGCTATGCCTCCTTTTTAACTTCCGTTGAGGTAAACACCATTTATTTGGTTTAACAGTCTAGAAGTCTTTGTCAATCCATAACTGCCTTACCAGTGTACCTTATAATCAGTTGTCACGAAAAGTTATATAAATCTGCTGCCACATCATTACTAGTATTTAACAACTCACATGAACCACCAGGTCCTCATTGTCACCTGAATTGTTATAGTAGCTGCCAAGCAATACATGCCTTTATTAGACACCACATTGCTCTAGTCTGTTTTCCACTGCCCAAATTTGAACTTATTTTCTTTTGTACATCTTCTATAGATGCATATTTTTACATTATGCTTCTCCAAGTCCCCCAGGTTTCTTTGCTATCAATTATTCTCCCTTACTGAATTGAAATGTCCCATCTGTGGGGCAGAGTCAAGATGGCAGAGTAGAAGCAGGACCTCCGCGGGGCTCTAGCTTTCACCTTCCCCAATCCATGTAAAAGAGGACCCTAAACAAACTTTGGAGCTGCAGAACCCACAAAACGACACAGAAAATCTAATCTCTCACTGAGGACAGCCCAGCAGGCTAGCAGCAAGAGGCCAGCACAGCTCTCTGGGAGCAGAGCCCTGCCACTTGGGAGCCAAAGTTTTAGCACCAGAGTCACCTGACCAGGCTCCAGCTGGAGGGACTCCAGATCACCAGCAGCTGTAGCCGTTTCCAGATTGATCAACACATAGATGTGAAGGACAAAGTGAGAGGTCAGTGCAGTGTGGACTTTGGGACCCAGTAGATGGTAGTGCATCAGCTTTTGCTACCAGGGCAAAAAGCCTCTGAGATGCCTCTGCAACATGTTGCAGCTTTACTCCTAGCCTGCAGAGTGTAGGGGAACTAAGGACCAGTCTGAAGAGTAATCGGTCTTGCTTTAACCTGCTTGGATGTGCATTGTGGTCTAGCATGGAAGTCCCGGGGTGTGTGACCAGCTTGCCAGAGTGTGGAAGCCTCAGAGAGGGCACCCAACTAATACCTGCAGCAAATGAGAAAACCCCAGAATTTTTGATGAAAGCTCCCCTGTGTGGTGGCAGAGCCTACTGTGGCAAAAAGCCCAGGGATTAAGTGACTGAGGGGAGACATGACAAGACAAAGAAGCAAAACAAACAGAAGATTCCAACATTAGACTCCTATTTTGGGGACAAACAGGAGCAATGCATGGAACAGGAGGAAGACATTGAAGTCACAGCTCCTGCACCAAAAGCTTCAAAGGAAAATATGAGCTGCTTGCAGGCATAGGGGACCTTAAGAAGCAGATAAGAGAAATGGAGGAATAATTGGGAAGAGAAATGAGAACAATGCAAGATAATTGCAAAATGAGAGTTAACAGCCTGACTGAGGAAAATCACACCTAAAAAAACAGACTGACTCAATTGGAAAAAGAGGCTCAAAAAGGCAATGAGGCAAGAAATGACTTGAAAAGCCAAATTTGGCAAATGGAAAATGAATCTAAAAACTCAATGAGGAGAATCATTCTTTTGGATTTAGATTGGAGCAAAGGGAAGCTAGTAACTTTAAGAGAAATCAAGATGATGTTAAACAGATCCAAACAAATGAAAGAAAAGAAGGCAATGTGAAATATCTCATAGGAAAAACCACTCACTCAGAAAATAGATCCAGGAGAGATAATTTAGAAATCATTGGACTACCTGAAAGCCATGATCAGGGAAAGAACCTAGAAATCATCCTCCAAGAAATTCTCAAGGAAAATTGCCCTAGTGTTTTAGAAACAGAAGGCAAAATAGAGGTTGAAAGAATCCACCAATCACCTCCTGAAAAAGATTGCAAAAAGTAAACTCCTAAGAATATTATAGCCAGGTTCCGGAATTCCCAGATCAAGAAGAGAATATTATAAGCATCCAGGAAGAAACAATTTGAATATTGTGGAAACACAATCAGGATAACACAGGATCTGGCAGCTTCTACACTGAGGGATCGAAGGGCCTGGAATAGGATATTCTGGAGGGCAGAGGAACTGTAATTAAAACCAAGAATCTAAAAACTAAAAAAAAACAAAACAAAACAAAACTAAAACCCAGCAAAACTGAGTATCGTCTTTCAGAGGAAAACATGGTCATTCAGCAGAATAGAAGACTTTCAAGTATTCTTAATGAAAAAACCAGAGTTGAATAAAAAATTTGTCATTCAGAGACAAGAAACAAGAGAAGCTTGAGAAGGTAAACAGGGAAAAGAAATCATAAGCCACTGATGAAAGTTGAACTATTAACATTCCTTCATGGAAAAGTGATAATTGTAACTGATGAAACTTTTCTCAATATGCAAGATATTTGAAAGGAATAGAAGTATATATACATATGCACATACACATACATATGCATATATATATACATATGCATATAAATTTATATATATTTAATAGGAAGGGATGATATTTACAAGGGGGAATTAACAGGTGAGAGAGGAATATAATGAAACGAGATGGAGAGAGAAAGAATAGGGTAAACTATCTCATAAAGAAGAGGCAAGGGTAAAGGGTTACAGTGGAGGGGAAGAATAGGAAGGCAAAAAGGAATGGGTCAATCTCGTTCTCACTGAATTTGGATCGGGGAGGGAATGAAATACACACTAAATAAGGTATCTCACTCTACAGGAGAGTAGGGGGAAGGGAATGAGAGGGGGGATGATGGAAGGGAGGGCAAGTTGGGGGGGGGGAGGGAAGTTGGAAGCCCTCACTTTTGAAAAGGGACGCGATCGGGGCGGCCAGGTAGCACAACGAGTAAGAGCACCAGCTCTAGTGTCAGGATGACCTGTGGATCAAATTTGGGCTCAGATACTTAGCACCACACCCAGAAATAACTGGCCATGTAACCTTGAGAAAGTTACTTAACACCAATTGCTTAAAAAAAGAAAAAAGAAAAAAAATAAAAGAGAAGGGATCAAAGTAGAGAATAGAACAAGTGGGTAGTGGGATAGGAGGGAGGGAAATATAGTCCATCTTTTACAATATATCTACTATGTTATTGTTTTGGGTTAACTACACATGTACAATCTATACTGAACTGCTTATCTTCCCAGTAAGTGTGAATGACAAGGGAGGAAGGGAGTGAATCTAGAATTCAAAGTTTTAAAATCAAATGTTTAAAATTATATATACATATATACTATTATTAATACTATCTTACATATAATTGGGAAAGATGACATACAGGCACTGGGGCATAGAGATCCACCATGCCCTACTGGAAAAGTCCAGGGGAGTATGGGAGAAGATATGGGAGAGAGCAGATTGGAGGAGGGGACATCCTGTGGGACTGCTATTCTGGGGTGGTGGGTAGGGGGAAAACTGGAAGAAAATTTGTAACTCAAAATCTGGAGGAAATTAATGATGTAAATCAGAAATTAATAAAGTATTTGCAAAATGAAAAAAAAAAGAAATGTCCCATCTGTTGTCCAATCTTGTCATTTCTACCTTTGAAAACTTTTCAGATGTCCATCTATCTCCCTATTCACATACTCATCATGCTAGTGCAGGCAGCAGGGAAAGACTACAGAAGTAGTACTTATAATATACCATTCAATATTCTGCGTGCTGTGTCTATAAATATAAGCAAAAAGAAATGTAATCCCTCCTCTCAGAGTTTGCATTCTAATGACAAAAGAAAACACTAAAAAGGAAAGTAAAAATCTTGGTGGGAGAAGGCAGTGAGGTATAAATTCAAAAGTATGCTGGCAAAGTCTCAGGAGCCAGTTGATAGGGAAAGAAAATATGGCTGCCTTACATGTGTCCTAAAAATGCACCCCCCCCAAAAAAAAATAAAAGAAACTCAGTAATGGGAGAATAGGGCTAGCGTGGTTGTTGAATGTTCTAGGCTAAGAAGACTCAAGTTCCAAGGTGAGAAAAAATGGTGGCTGAATTCAGAGAGTCAAAAGTACAGTTATACAGTCAAGAAGGGAATGAAACATACTGAAGCACTACATTGCCCAACGCTTAGACTACTGCAATAGCCTTCTGGTTGATCTGTCCACCTGCAGTCCCTTACTGCTCCAATCAATGTTTAATTCAACTGCCAAAGTGATGCATTAGACTGTGGCTGCCCCCCAAAGAACAACTTCCAATGGTTTGCTACTACTTCCAAATTAAATAAAAAATTATTTTTGCTTGTGAAGTTCTTCACAATTGGTCTCCTTCCTACCTTCTCTAATCTTCCTATACTTTGCTCCCCTCCACATACTCTCTGATGCAGTGACATTGGTCTTCTTGCTACTGTTTCCATGTGATGCTATTTCTCCATATTTTATGACTATTTACGAGGTGTACTCCATGATTGAAATGTTCTCCTTCCTTCCATCTGCCTTTAGATGCTCTTAGCTTGCTTCAAGACTCAGTTCTAATCCTATCATTGAAAGAGGCCTTTTCCAAACCACCCCTCCCCCCCCAACCATGCTTTCTTCATGAGATTACCTTCTCTTTATATTGCATATATCTTGTATATAACTATTTATGCCTCTCCTGGCATTAAACTCTAAGCTGATGGTGGAGCCAAGATGGTAGAGTAAAAGCAGGAACTTGCTTGAGATCCCACTCCAACCACCTTCTAATACCTGTAAAAAAAAAGATTCTAAACAAATTTCAAAGCTACAGAAGCCACAGAGTGACAGAAAGAAGCAAATCTGCCACTGAAGGCAACCTGGAAGGCTGACAGCAAGGGTCTATTGCACCAATCTGGGAGCTGAGCACAGTCCTGCATGAGATATGCCATCCCAGACTGTGGCCCAGATCAGCCAGAGCAGACTTCAAGAGAGTAAATCACCAGCAGTGGTGGTGGTTTCCAGATTTCACAACCCAAAAATGCCAAAGAGAAAGTAAAAGGTCAATAGGGAACTCTGTTACATTTGGGTGAGAGGAGAGTATGGTCTGGCCTCTGCTCCCAAGATGACAGAGGAGATGATGGCATTGTGGTGGCTGCAGCTGTGCCATGTGGCTGCCTTTGGAGTTCTTGTCCTACTGTTCATAGGGTGATGAAGCAACCATTCAGAGGGTTATTGCTCTTGCTTTGACTTGCTTGGATCAAAGTTACAGTCTTGGGTGATGGTCCTGGGGTGAGAAATGCTAGCATGCCAGAGCTTGTGATGGTTATAGAGAGGGCACCCTTCTCATAGCTTACACAACAGCTCTGACAACAGCTGTGAAAATCCCAAAAATTTGTGACACAGCTCTCTGCCCTCTGAAACCAGAGTTCTGCTAGGGCAAAGAGCTCAAAAGTAATTGGCTGGCAAGATGAGCAAAAAGAGGAAGTGCAATCAGACCATAGAATATTTTTGGGGTATAAAGAGGATTAAAACATTGAACCAGAGAGGACAACAAAGTTAAAACTCCTGCATTAAAAGTCACCAATAAAAATATGAATTGGTCTCAGGCAATGGAGGAGCTCAATAAGGATTTTGAAAATCAAGTAAGAGAAGTGGAGGAAAAATTGGTAAAAGAAATAAGAATGATGCAAAAAATCATGAAAACTGAGTCAACAGCCTGCTAAAGGAGACACACAAAAAATACTGAAGAAAATTATACCTTAAACAATAGACTAACTCAAATGGCAAAAGAGGCCCAAAAAACTAATGAGGAGAAGAATGCCTTAAAAAGCTGAATTGCCCAGATGGAAAAGGAATTTCAAAACTGACTGAAGAGAATAATTCTTTCGACATTAGATTGGAGCAAATGGAAGCTAATGACTTTATGAGAAATCAAGATACTATAAAACAGATCCAAATGAAAAAATAGAAGGCAATGTGAAATATCTCATTAGAAAAACATTGACCTGGAAAATAGATCGAGGAGAGATTTTAAAAATTACTGGACTACCTGAAAGCCATGATAAAAAAAATAACCTAGAAATCATCATTTAAGGAATTCTCAAGGAAAGTTCATCTGATGTTCTAGAACCAGAGGGCAAAATAGAAATCAAAAGAATTCACTGATCTTCTCTTGAAAAAGATCCCAAAAAGATAACTCCTGGAAATATTATAGCTCAATTCCAGAGTTCCCAGGTCAAGGAGAAAATATTACAAGTGATCAAGAAGAAACAATTTGAATATTGTGGAAACATAATCAGGATAAGAAAAAATCTATCAGCTTCTACATTAAGGGATCAAAATCTTGGAATATAATATTCTAGAGGTCAAAGGAGCTAGAATTAAAGTGAAGAATCACCTACCAAGCAAAGATGAGTATAATACTTCAAGGGGAGAGTTGGTTGTTCAATGAAATAGAGGACTTGCAAGCTTTCTTGATTAAAAAACCAGAGCTGAACAGAAAATTTTACTTTCTGATACAAGAAGCAAGAAAAGCATGAGAAGATAAACAGGAAAAAGAAATATAAGGAATTTGTTAAAGTTTAACTATTTACATTCTTACATGGAAAAATGATCATTGCAACTCATAAGACTTTTCTTACTTGTAGGATAGTTGAAGGGTGTATATATATTTGTGTGTATGTGTGTGTACAGATGTATATATACATACATATATGTATACGTACACATATGTATGTTTAGGAGGGAGTATGTGTGTGTGTATATATATATACATATATGAGTCTGTGTATATTTGTGTACATGTATAAATAGACAGAAGGCACACGATCAGTTGAATAGGTTGGCATGATATCTGAAAAATTAAATTAAGAGGTGAGAGAGGAATATATTAGGAGCAAAAAGGGAGAGACAGAATAGGGTAAATTATCTCATATAAAAGAGGCAAGAGAAAACTGTTACAATGGACTGGAAGAGCAGGAAGGTGAAAGGCAATGGGTCAACCTTACTCTCGTTAAATTTGATTTAAGGAGGGAATAGTGTACACACTCAATTGGCTATCTTACCCTACAGGAAATTGGGGGGGGAGGGAATAAGAAGGGGGATGATAGAAAGGAGGACAGATTCAGGAACAGGGTAGTTAAAGGCAAACACTTTTGAAAAGGGACAGGGACAGAAGCAAAAATAAAATAAGTGTGGGGCAGTACTGGATGGATGGAAATATAGTTAGTATTTCACAATATAACTAGTGTGGAAATATTTTGTGTAAGTACACATGTACAACCTATAGTGAATTGCTTGTCAGTGGCAGTGGGTGAGAAGGGAAGAAGGGAAAGAATTGGGAAATCAAATTTTAAAAATCAAATGTTTAAAAAAAAGTTGTTTTTTTTTTTTACATGATACTGGGAAATAAGATATACAGCACTGGGGTATAGAAATCCATCTTGCCCTACTGGAAAATTAGTAGGATGGGAAGGATATGAGAGAACAGATTGGGGAAGGTATTCAGTAGGCTTGCTATCTTGTGGTGGGAGTAGGGGAGAGATGGGGAGAAAATTTCTAACTCAAAATCTTGTGGAAATGAATGTTGAAAACAAAAAAACAAACAAATGAATGATTGAATGAATGAGATTGTAAGCTCCTTCAGGAGAGGTACTATTTTTGCTTTTCTTAGTAACTCCAAGACTTTGCACAGCACCTGACATGGAATTAAAAATGCTTATCGACTAATTTCCATTTTTAGATTTTTGCTGCAGATCTCTTTAAAAATACATTCTAGAATTTTCTGAGACATCAAAGTTAAGCCTATAAGTTGACATTTTGTATGCTCCATTCTCTTACCTTTTCTTCCAAAAAATGGCATAAAATGTACCCTTTTCTAATGCATCTCCCATTCTCCATTTTTTAACAATGTCTCTGAAAGTAGCCAGACATTTGCATATGACAGTTCCATCCCTCCTTTCTACCAGAATCTTAAAATACAATTCATCTGATCCAGCTGATAGTTCATTAAAAGAACAAAATTGTTCTCATGTTAATTTCTTATTTCTCTTGGTTATTAATTCTCGGATTTTTTTTGTAGCCTATAGGCAATTCTTTGGGAAAAAATAAAACAAATATGGTTTGTGCCCCTTTAAATTTTTTATTGCCCCATTTGCCTGCTTGTAGTCCCATCCCTTCTCTGACCATATTATTTTACCCATTATAACTAGGAAAAATGGAAAAGGACTAAAATAACAGCAAAAACCCTTTTCTATAATCCTAAATTTTCCTTGCCAGTTTTAGCTTCAGTGATCCTTACAATATAGTTAGAGACAATTGCCATATATCCTCATATATATATTCTACATAGAGGGAATGGGGCAATGAGCTGTCCTTTCACTGTTATAATTAAATCTGAAATGAAAAATCTCACCACCCCTCAATTCAGCACCTTCCTTGAAATCTATAGCCAGAGAGCTACTCATAACACTGAGTTAAATTATTTGCTCAGGGTCACCTAGTGAATATATGCAAGACACATGTCTTGAAAACAGATCTTTCTGGCTGTGGGATAGAATCACTATATAATAGATAAAGCTGTACATATGTTTTTATAATCTCAGGTTGATAGTGTATTCTCTATTCATTCACATTAGTCACTTCAGTCAACTCCCATTTTTCTTCCTTATTGAATTTTTTAATGTCTTAGAGCAAAAAGAAATTTTATTGCATTTACAAAAGACTATTCTGCCATTCTTAAATTGATCAGCAACAATTTTTAGTACTTTTTTCCTACCATAAACAGTGCTACCACATATATTTTAGTTTACAAGATTTTTACATATGTTTTAGTTCTTCTAGCATATATGCCTTCTTCATAGATGTAATGGGCAATTGAAAAAGGATATTTAGGGGACAGAGCCAAGATAGCAGCATAGAGGCAGGAAAACTCCATGTACTCCCCCCATAAGCACCTCAAATACCTATAAATCATGACTCTGAACAAACTTTAGGGCTACAGAGCCCACAAAGTGACACAGAGAAACAATCTCCCACTAAAGGGAGGCCAAGCAGGAGGACAAGAAGGTTCTATTGCAGTACACTGAGAGCAGAGCCTAGCCCTGTGTGGGCACATGATTTTAGCCTCAGGGTGGCCACAACCAGCTGTGGCTGGAGGGTCTTCAGGAGAGTGCATCATCAGAAGCTGTGGCAATTTCCAGAATTATCAACCCATAAATACCAAAGACAAAGTGAGAGGTCTGTGTGAACTTTGGGAACAGGGGGTCCGGAATTGTGGTAAGGCTAAGGCATGGAGGTCACCACTACTTGGCTGCTTCAGAGCTCCTATCCTGCAGATTGTAGGGGGACCCAAGAGACCAGTCTGAGGGGTAATCACTCTTGCTTTAACCTGCTTGGATCTGGATTGCTGTCTAACATGGAGGACCTGGGGTGTGTGACCAGGTGCCAGAGCCGGTGAAAGCTTCAGAGAAGTAAGAGCTCCAGCAGCTGTGAAAACCCCAGTGATTTAGGACAAAGCTCTCCTCTATTGTGGCAAAAGAGAAGAGTTCTATTGTGGCAAAAAGCTCAAAATTCAAGTAATGGAGTGGCAACAAGAACAAGCAAAGGAAGCACAGCAATCCGACTTTAGGTTCTTATTTCCTAAACAAAAAATGATCAAAGAATTGAACAGGAGGAAGACAACAAAGTCAGAAATCCTTCATCAAAATCTTCCAAGAAAAATATGAACTGGTTATAGGCCATAGAGGAGATTAAGAAGGATTTTGAAAATGAAATAAAAGAAATAGAGGAAAAATTGGGAAGAGAAATGAGAATGATACAAGAAAGTCACGAAAAGAAAGTCAACAACCTGACTGAAGAAAATAACACCTTAAAAAACAGACTAACTCAAACGGCAAAAGAGGCTCAAAAAGCCAATGAGCAAAAGAATGCCTTGACAAGCCAAATTTGCCAGATGGAAAATCTCAAAAGCTCAGTGAAGAGAATAAATCCTTCAGAATTAGACTGGAGCAAATGGAAGCTAGTGACTTTATGAGAAGTCAAGATATTATTAAACAGATTCAAACAAATGAAAAACAAATAGAATGCAATGTGAAATATCTCATTGGGAAAACCACTGACCTGGAAAATATAACCAGGTGAGATAATTTAAAAATTATTAGACTAGCTGAAAGCCATAATAAAAAAAAAGAACCTAGAAATCACCCTTCAAGAAATTTTCAAGGAAAATTGCCTTGATATTTTAGAACCAGATGGCAAAATAGAGGTTGAAAGAATCCACAGATCCACCACTTGAAAAAGATCCCCAAAAGAAAACTCCTTCAAATATTATGGCCAGGTTCTAGTGTTCCCAGATTAAGGAGAAAATATTTCAAGCAGCCAAGAAGAAACAATTTGAATATTGTGGAAACACAATCAGTATAACACAGGATCTGGCAGCTTCTACAATGAGGGATTGAAGGGCTTGTAATATGATATTCTGGAGGTCAAAGGAGCTGGGATTAAAACCGAAAATCACCTACCCAGAGAAACTGAGTGCCATGTTTCAGGGCAAAATATGGTCATTCAATGGAAGAGAGGATTTTCAAGCCTTCTTGAAGAAAAAAACCAGAGTTGAATAGAAATTTTGACATTCAGATACAAGAAGCAAGAGAAGCATGAGAAGGTAAAAAAGGAAAAGAAATCATAAGGAGGTTATCAAAGTTGAAATCCTTACATTCAGGGACGGCCAGGTAGCACAGCGAGTAAGAGCACCGGCTCCAGTGTTGAGAAGACCTGGAGATCGATTCCCAGGCTCAGACACTTAGCACCCACCCAGAAACACCTGGCCGTGTAACCTTGAGCAAGTTACTTAACCCCAATTGCTTAGGGGAGGCCAGGTGGCTCAGCGAGTAAGAGCACCGGCTCCAGTATCGGGATGACCTGGATCAAATCCGGGCTCAGATACTCAGCACCACACCCAGAGATAACTGGCCGTGTAACCTTGAGCAAGTTACTTAACCTCGATTGCTTTAAAAAAAAAAAAAAAAGAAATCCTTACATTCATACATGGAAAAATAATAATTGAAACTTATGAAACTTTTCTCAGTATGAGAATAGTTGAAGGGAATGTAAATGCATATATATGTCTATATAAGAGGGTATATGTGCATATGAATACATATGTGAGTTGTGTATATATGTGCAGAGGTATTCATAGACAGAGGGCACAGGACCAATTGAATAGGAAGAGATGATCTGTAATAGGTGAACTTGAGGGATGAGAGAGGAACATAATGAGAGGAGATGGGGAGAGATAGAATTGGGTAAATTATCTCATATAGAAGAGGTAAGAAAAAACTGTTAAAATGGAGGCAAAGAACAGAAAGGCAAAACAGAATGAGTCAAGCTTACTCTCATTGAATTTGGCTTAGGGAGAGAATGATATATACACTAAATTGGGTATCTTGCCCTATAGGAGAGTAGGGGGGAAGGGGAAGGGAGGGGGAGTAATGAAGGAGAGGGCAATTTGGGGGGAGGAAAATTAGAAGCACACACTTTTGAAAGGGTCAGTGTGAAAGTAGAGAATAGAACAAGTGGGGGGTGGGATAGAATGGAGGCAATTATTGTCAGTCTTCCACAATATGTCCACTATGGAAATGTTTTGCATAGCTACACATGTACAACCTATATTGAACTATTTTCCCAATAAGGGTGGGTGACAAGGGAGGAAGGGAAATAATCTGGAATTCAATGTTTTAAAATCAAATGTTAAAAAAAATATTATTATTATTTTCCATGCAACTGGGAGATAAGGTATATAGGCACTGAGGTATAGAGATCCATCTTGCCCTACTGGAAAGTTGGAAAGGGAATGGGGGAGCATAGAGGAGTGAACAGATTGGGGGAGGGGTTTACAGTGGGATCGTTGTTTTGGGGTGGTCGGTAGGGGAAAGATGGGGAGAAAAATTGTAACTCAAAATCTTGTGCAAATGGATGGAGTAAACTAAAAATAAACATAAAATTTAATTTTTCAAAAGGATATTTATTTAGTTATAGCAAAGAGAGGATATTCATACAATACTTCATCACTTTGACTGGGGAGACATAGCTCCCCTCATACCTATATGGAAAAGACATGACACTTCCCTACATATCTTCCAAGTCTGAATGATCCAGACTATACATGAGTAGATTTTTCATTTCCTTTTGTCATGAGGAAGCAATATCAATAAGGCCAGAGATATCCAAGAAACTGCTTCAAAGAAGGTTTGTTGTGTTTCGGGTAGAACTAGCTTGACTAGCATGAGGAAGGTTTTAGGGTATAATTTTTGCCACAATACACTAGGGGAATAATAAAATCAAAATTTATGGACAGTTTAATGATGTTTCTTTAATAATTCCAAATTATTTTCCAAAATCTTTGGCCTAATTCACAGTTTCACCAACTGTATAACTGTACATATCTTCCCCACATAGCTGCTACCTTAATGAATGTTTCTATTTTAAAAATCAATTATCTTTGCTACCTTGCTGGGAGATTGAACATCTTATTTATTTTAACTTTTATTTCCCTTGTAATTCCTAATTTTTAGCAATCATTTGTAACTTTAATAAATTGGTCTTCATTTGCAACTTTCCCTATGTCCTTTAGCACTTCATTTAATGTTTCTTATCTCCTGTAAACAAATATCTCTCCCTTTCACCATTTCTTAGCCATATGTGTCCTTTATACAATCTTTTGTCTGCTTGAGATCTCTTACTCAAAAATGTCTCAAATATATCTTCTTTCTTCAGGAAGTACAGATAGTTCTTGCCTTTCTCCTATTCAGGCTTCCCATCAAAACTTAGAAGAGTTATTTCAGTACCTCAGGGCCAATGCTAGCCAATTCATGGAGCAGTAGGTTAAGAATTGAATGGGACTCTAGAGCATCATTTAGAGATCACTTAGTACAGAGTTTCTTGGGGTTTTTTTGAGGGACAATTGGGGTTCAGTTACTTGTCCAAGGTCACACAGCTGGCAATTGTTAAGTATCCGAGTTTAGATTTGAACTCAGGGCCTCCTGACTCCAGGACTAGTGCTCTATTCTCTGCGTCACCTAGCCACTCCTTAGTACAGATTTTCTTAACCTCAGGTCTGGGAATTATGTTTGGAATATTTTTGACAATTGTACACCAATATAATTAGTTCTTTTTATAAGCATATGTGTTTTGTTTTATGTATTTACAACTTCATTCTTTGGTGGAATTTGATGATTTGAATGATTTGATGATTCACATTTTGGTGGAGTTTGATGAAGTTTTATGAAATTGGTAAATATTCAATAAATATTAATTGCTATGAGAATTCTACCTAAATTAATGTAGTTATTCAGTTCATACTAATCAAACTAGCAAACGTTATTTTTAGAGATAGAAAAATAATAATCAAATTCATCTGGAAGAACAAAGGCTTAAGAAATCAATGAAAAATATTGAAAGAAGTCTACCCACACCGGATCTCATACTATCTTATAAAGAAATAATTATCACAAACAATCTGTTACTGGCTTAGAAATAGAGTGATGGATCTGTGAAATAGATTATGTACAAATTGCATTATAGTACATGACCATAGTAGCCTAATACATGATAAATCCAAAGGTCCAATCTTTTGTAACAGAAATTCATTATTACACAAAAACTGCTAGGAAAACTTGAAAATAGTATGACAGAAACTATGTAAAGACCAACATTTTACACTACATACCAAGATAAGGTCAAAAGGGCCACATGATTTACACATAGCGTGTGATACCATAAGCAAATTAAAAGAGCATGGCATAGTTTCTCTCTCAGATTTATGAATAAGTAAAGAATTTTGCCCCAAAGAAATATAGAGAGCATTATAAAATGTAAAGTAAATAAGCCTGATTATATAACATTAAGAAGTTGTTTTATGCAAATAAATCCAATGTAGCCAACATTCTAAGGAAGCATAAAATTTGGGGGAAAATTTTGCAACAAGAATCCCTGATAAAGTTATTATCTCTCAAATATATAGAGAACTGACTCAAATTTATAAAAAATACAAGCCATTGCTCAGTTGATAAATGGTCACAGATATGAACAGGAATAAAATAGCAAAGAAATCCAAGATATCTTTTTCCATATGAAAAATGCAAATTAAAATAATTCTGAAGCACCACCTCACACTTATTAGAATGGTTAAAACAACACAAAGCAAAATGTTAGTTGTTGGAGGGGATGTGAGAAAACAAGCCCACTAATGTATTGTGGTTGGAGTTGTGAACTCATCTAAACCTTCTAGAGATAAATATGGAACTATCCCCAAAGGGCAACCAAATTGTGCATAACCTTTTTTCCAGCAATACCACTGCTAGGTATATATCCAAAAGACATTCAAAAAAGGAAAAGGCAAAAAGGAAACTATGTGAACAAAAAGATTTATAGTAGTCATTTTTGTGGTGGTACAGAATTGGAAATCAAAGTACTGTCCGGCAATTGGGGAATAGTTAAACAAGCTGTGTTATAGCATTGTAATGGAACATTACTGCACTATAGGAAATGACAAGAAGTATGATTTCGGAAAAGCCTGGAAAGACTTAAACTGAAGCATAGTGAAGTGAACAGAACTGGGAGAACAGCATATACGGTACAGCAATATTGGTCAAAGATGAACTTTGAATGACTTAGCTATTTCCAGCAATGCAATGATCCAAGACAACTCCAACAGACGAATGATGAAGTTTACTATCTGCCTCCAGAGAAAGAACTGATATTGATGCAAGACTAAAACATGCTATTTTTCATTTTCTCAATTTTTTCTTTTATTCGTCTTCTTGTACAAAGTGACTTATTTGTTTTATGTAATTTCACTTGTATAATCTATATCTAATTGCTTATCATCTCTAAGGGGAGGAAGGAGTAAAGGAGGGAAGGTTAGAAATCGGAACTCAAAACTTTAAAGAAAAATACTAAGAAAAAATAATGAAAATGTATATTAGAAAAAAAGGTTACTAGGTAAAATCAAGTTTATCATACTTTCTAAAAAGAATATGATGTATGCAGTAGTTTTGAGTGATTTTACTATGATTTACTGAAAAATGCACCTTTCATAGAATTCAAAAAATTTTAAGAAATAAAAATCCTAAAAGTTTCAAACATGAAATAAGATTTAGGATTTCCAAGTGTTAAAGTCTTTTCACTCAGACTTTCAAAGAGAATCAAATGCTAAAAAAAATTGTATTCTCTCTCCACTCTCACTCTGTGCCATTTTCACCTAGTCAAGGAAAATTTCTTAGCCACTATTGCCTTTGTGCCCAAAGCAGTCCGGATGACATAAATAGCACATTACATGGGAGAAACTGCCTGATAAAAGTGTCACATTTTCTTTTATTCTTGCTTATTGTTTTCACAGCTTTGTAGAAAACTACTAGCATGAAAGCCTACATTTTTGACAAGAAGTGATTGTTTGGGTTTTGGGCATGGCAGTTGGAAAAGATCTGAAAGCCTATGCTCCCATCACACAGCAGTTGCTGTTAGAACTGACACCTTTAAAGTTGGAAAAGGAATGGGTCAAAGAAGAAAAATGATGGAGAAATGTATTCAAAAGTACAAAATTATGGAGATTTTGGGGGCATCATTGGAATTAGACAATAGTTCCAAGTGGCTATTTAGGAGAGAAGTCAGTCCACATTCATTCATTCAGTCTAATTTGAGGACAGAACCCATTCCAAAATGAAAGAATTTTGTACACACATATATAAACAAAGTACATTTTTTAAAATTACATAAATTCTATTGTCTTCAATCATATATAGTAGCTTGTACCATTTTTTAAAAATATAAAACATAGATTGTAGCTCAGAGAGTTGAAAAATAGTTTAAAGTTCATCAAATTAAAAACCCATATTTTACAGATATTATCTAAAATTCAAATGTAGTCCAGAAAAAATGAAATCAAGTTCTTTGACTCAAATCCAGAGTGTGTGTGTGTGTGTGTGCGTTTAAGAGAGACAGAGAGAGACAGAGACAGACAGACAGAGAGAGAGCATTGTGTTGGGAAATCAGTAGGTGCTTAACAATTTGATTGTATTGAAAATTACTTTGTTTTATTAAACCATAAGTTTGCTCTTTTATATCATTCATTCTATTACTGTATTTAGCAAACAAATCTGTCTCTTCTTGGATGGAATACAGGTAAAGCTCCTATATTCCTTGTTGTGGGATTAACACAAATTCTCAATCAGTGGGATTTCAAATAATGAGATTTACTGTTCTTAAAAAGGTGACTCTGTATGAAGAAAATATAGTGGTTTTTGAGGCATATTCTAAAATGTTAGCATACACGTAAAATGTGACAATATCACAATTATAATTTTGATGTGTTTGGGTTAAAGCAATACTTAAAATATGCGAAAGCTTTTTTTCTATTTTGGTCTTGATCTCTCCCATTATAACCTCTCAAATTTAACCTAATCAAATCCTCTTGGTTCGAGCTCTGAAGGAATTTTTTGCACCTGTCTCTGAATCTGCGTCTCTTGCCTTGATTCTTCTCCTAGAGAGTCCACATCTTCAATTGCCAATAGGATATCACCACCTAAATAGATCATAGACACCAATACAATAAAATAAAAATTTTTATAACATTTACAAAAATCCTAGTTTATTGTATTCCCCCCAAACCTACTCTTCTAACTGCTCTTCCAGGACAACACTCAATCCTTGAACCTTGACCTCCTTCCTTCCCTTTTTGACCCTGTTGGTAGTTACTCTTTTCCCATTGCATTCTTTAGAATATTATGTTTGCATCTTTCAAATCCATTTATCATATAGCAATCTGTTAATATTCTTCTCTATCTCTTCCTATTAGACTATTCTATGAGGGCAAGAACTATGTGAATACAGGTACATATTCTGCATTGTGTGTATGCGTGCATGTCCGTGTTTTCTCCAAGTGTCTTTCTTCTGACCTCATTGTAGACAATAATTTTTAATAGATGATCTTTTTCTTCCATTTACATTCTGTGGGTGTTTTGTGGACTCTTCCTCTTCAAACAATAATATAGTAATGACAGAGGAAGTTAAATGGGAGTAGAACAATGAATAATTCATGAAAAAATACTAAGTGAAAAATAATGGGTTAATTTATTTCCTTGAATGAATTGAAATTTTACTAGTGGCTCTCACCATCCCATAGCCTCAAGGCTTTATAATCCTACTTGATGACTTAGATCCCTTGGAATAACTCAATTCAGTGAATGTTTTTTTTTTTTTCTCATCAAAATGATCATCATTGACTCATAGTTCTATAGTTTCTTAAAGTTTCTACAACAGATATGTGTGCTTCTCCCAATAATCTTGTGAAGCAAATGCACTGTGCATATATTAGAATCTCCATTGCAGAAATTAGAATTATGAGAGTTGACAAGGCTTGAGCATCTAGCAAATAGCAGAGCCAGCATGCAAAGTCATGTGTTCTGATTCCAAGAACAATACCTTTAACATTATGCCACGTAGAGTCCTTTCTCTTTGGGTCCCAGGGTATGTATCATAAAACATGCTTGGGGCAGGGAGGTAGGAGATACTTAAAAGAAAGAGACTTCAAGGTTGCTCCTCAGCTATCAACACATAAGGCCAAATAGAAGATGATCTTGGGACATCAACTCAAGTAAGAGAGACAGAAATACCACTCAAAATAAAATAAAGCAAAAACAAAAATTTATGTGCTCTGCTGGAGGAGATTACTCTCTGAGGGGAAAGAATAAAGTCAAGAGAGGTTCACAAGAGGAGTGCTTTGCCTTGTGAAGAAATTATATTTAAAAGATATAACTAATTACTCCTCCTTCCTTCAAGATTCAGCTCAATTCTAACATCTACAGATGGTTTCTTCTGGACTTCCTATCCTTATTCCACTCTGTATTTCTGAGATTATCTTCTTTCTACTCTGTACATATATTGTACATTCATTAATGTTTCCACATTTCCTCTTCCACTAGAATACAAGCTTTTTTGGATCAGAGATCATGTTTTTGATTTTATTTTTTATTTCTTTGTATCCTCAAAACTCAGCACAGTGTTTGGCGTACAAGAGATGTTTAATCAATGCTGGTTGACTGACTGATTACTAGTTAACTACTCTTTCTAACCTGCTGGTGAGTTATTTTTAATTTCCTTTGACCCACTGAAGAAGTTTAAGGACTCTTTGCACCCTCAAACAAAGACCCAGTTGATCTGCCCTAGGTGAAGCTATAGCTAGATCAATCAATCAACAAGCATTAATTAAGCATCTGCTATGCCAGGCCTCTGTACCAGATGCTGGTTATACAAATTCAAATGGGAATAGGGAAATTTATGAATAAGCTATTACTTTACTCCTTCTAAATAGAAGATGCATTTTCTCTCAGGGTATATAGATCTATCTCAGAAAAGTGACTTCATGATGGGAAATTCAGTAAGGCCAGTGGAGCATGTATTTCTGGTTAAGTGCATCCTTAGTGTGCATGAAGCCAGATCAGACAGGTAAATTGAAATTGTATGTGGGAAAGAGAGGAAGAACAGTGATAGGAAATGGAATAACAGAGAAAGTAAGACCTATCATGCTCCCTTGGGTTGTTATGATCACTGGAAATTTGGTACTGAACCCAATCGTGTTGTATTTCTGATGGTCATGGTACTGTTAGAACTGGTGGCTATGATCCAATCAACAAGGCCACATGCCTATCCCGTAGTGATCATTCCCTTTCCTCCTAAATATTTTCCTTATGTATACCCTTTCTACATGACAATCATTCATTATCGTTCATTTTATATTTCAAAATACACAATTATATACTAGAGATAACATAACTCACAATCTCTCCTTCTTTTCCCACTAGATCCATCCTCCTTTTTCTTTAGCCTATCATCTAGAAATTCTGAAAATGTTCTTTTAAAAGTAAAAGTATTTTTTTTCCTTCTTCCCCTCTTCAGCTCATATTATAACTCCTACGGGAAACAAAAAAAGGTTTCCAATCAGTCCACTTGCTGGCAGGCATTCTCTCTTAGAAAATGCAAAATGCTGATGAATCATTCAACACAATTCCCACTGTAATGCTCTTACACAAATAAGACACTGTGAAAATTATGAAATTTGCAAAATGAGATCCTTAAGTCATAGTAAATGGAGATTGCACACCTTTAGCTTGTTTTCCACATGCTGTTGTGATACCGGGGTCCAAGTAGATACACATGTATGTGAAAACACTGTGATGTATGGGGCGGGGGGGAATCCAGAAAGTGGATACTTTGCTGGCATAAATTCAGAAACAGAAAGTTTTCTATTCAGTGGAGTGTGCATTGTGGGAGAAGGTTCATTACTTCAGTTGCTCCAACACCCTAGGCAGTGTTTTGGGGATTAAGAAATTCTATACTCATGGACACCCATAGTACATAGAATATAACTTGTAAAGACATAGAAGCATAGCCATATGGATAAAATAGTTCTTTCAAAAGAGAAAGAAATTTGGCCCTCTCATTAACCAATGCAAAGGAGTGTTTGTGCTTACAGTAGAATTACACCCATTTCAATTTTTCTGTTTGAATATCAAGAACACCCTGCTGATTCTGTATAGTGATGGTGCCTAGAGTGCTCTGAGAACTCATAAACAGTATTAGAAAGTTCTAAGGGCAGGTAAAATAATACACAGAATTCTAGAATCAATGAGCTGAACATTTTTTGTCCTCCTTCATATTCCAAATAAACCAAATTAAGGTGAAATAAGGTGTTAAGGTGAATGTTAAGTGAGTTTGTGAACTGAAATAGGACTATATCTTATATTTTCCCTCCATTCTCTATTTATCATTATTCCCACATACTCAAATAATCAGATGAATCTCTGATTCCATAGATTCCATATTTCCTTCAATTATGAAGCATGAAACCTGTCTATGCCTATTTATACTGAGATTCAGGTCCATTTCTTCCCATAATTCCTGTGTTAGATTACCCAACATGCTATAGAATAGTTTAACTTTCTCCTGTCATCTTGAGAATACCAACAGCACACTCAAGTTATCCACTTGAAATCCATATTCTAACTTCTAGCATTTTCAGTACCTATCCTTATTCCTTGAATGATCTTCCTTATTTCTACCTCCAACCTTCCTTGGATTCTTCTAAATCTTAACTGAAGCTTCACCTTCTACAAGAAGTCTTCCCCAATTCTCTTAAATACCAGTGCCCTCCATCTGAGATCACAACCAATTTGTCCTTATATATGTTTCTTGTACATAATTGGTTATGTGTTGTCTCCTCCATTAAAATTTGAGCACCTTAAGAACTGTTACTATTTTGACATTGTTTGTAATGATGGATTTTTTTATGCTGTTTGTTTTGTTTGCCTTTTCTTGTAATTCCAGTACTTTAACTCAGTGACTAGGTTAATAATGTTATCTGTTTGACTGACTGAACATGTATAATTAAGAAATACTAGGTAGATGATTTCAACTATTTAGAAGAGAATGGAAAGTGTTTCCTTTCATGATATGCCTAGACATCTGTAGGCTCTTATTGCAATTGTATGGTTTCATTGTGCAAGTTTTGTGATTTACGTAAAGATTTCCTTATAATTTCTTCCATCTGCCAGGGTAAAGAACTTACTATAAACTTCAAAGTCTACATCTATGATAGATTGAAAAGGAATAAAAATCACTAAGCTAGACCTCATATATTCTGAGGACATGAGAAATGCAACATCATAGGTAATTTTGCACCTTTACTTCTTCCTATTAACAGAATCATATAACTGGCAGGGGTGACCTTGGCAATGATTTAAAGGCTGTAAGCTTTTTATTTTATTGTTTATCCATAAATTTGAAAGGTAATATATTGCATTATGCCCTAATTTGCTCATATCTTTTATGTCTAAATTGTGTATACATTTTGACCCTACCATGTTAGTTGCACGTCCAATTAATCCATGTTTTCTTTATTTTACTAATGTAAGTGTTTAAGGATGTAAATTTTCCTTTAAGTACTGATTTGGCTGCATCTGACAAACTTTGGTATGCTGTCTCATTGTTGTCATTTTTCAAATGAAATTATTTTATGACTTATTTTTTGACCCACTAATTTTATTTTTACGATTAGATTTTTTTAGTTTCCAAGTAAGTTTTGATCTTTGTTTTCATGGCCCTTTATTAAATATAAATTTTAACGCATTATAATGTGAAAAGAATGCCTTGAATATTTCTGCTTTTCTGCATTTGGTTGTGAAAATTTTATGACGTAATACATGGTCATTTTTTTTAATGCCATGTTAGCACTGAAAAATATATACTCTTTTCCATTCTCATTAAAATTTTGATAGATTTTGACATATTTTGTCTATAATATCTAAGTTTTCTAAAATTCAATTCATTTCCTTCTTTCCTGTTTATTTTATGAGTAGATTTAGTTCTGAGAAGGGAAATATGAGCTCCCCAACTATTATCATTTTATTGTCTCTTTCCTCCTGTGATTCATTTGATTTTTCCTTTAAGAATTTGGATACCATGGCATTTAGTGCACATATGTTTGGTATTGATATTATCCATTGTCTATAGTACCTTTTAACAAAATGTAGTTTCCCAGCCTATCTCTTTTAATTAGATATATTTTTGCCTTTTCTATGTCTGAGATCATGATTGCTGATCCTGCATTTTTTAATCCCAATTAAAACATAAAAGACTCCATTTCAATCCCTTATTTCCACTCTTCTTCATCTTTCTGTTTAAAATAAATTTGTTTGGTTCATTTTAAACATGTTACTGTAGGATTCTTGGATTCAAACCATTCTGCTATCCCCTTCTGTTTTATGGGTGAGTTCATCCCATTCACATTTATAGTTATGATTATTAACTGTGTATTTCCTTCCATTCCATCTTCCCCTATTTATCCTTTTCTCTCTCCCTTTTTTTACCCTTTCCCTTCTTAAAAGCCTGTTTTGCTTCTGATCACTAGCTTCATTAATCTACCTACCCTTTTATCAGCCTCCCTTCCATTCTCTTAGCATTTTCCCCTATAGGATAACATAGATTTCTAGAACCAACTGAGCATGTATATTATTCCTTATTTGAGCCAAGATACTGGTAAGAACACCCACCTTCTCTCATCAATTATAAAAACTTTTCCTTTCACACATCTTTTATGTGAGGTAATTTTGTCCATTCTTCCTCTCCTTTCACTTTAGCCCAGTTTATCCCTCTTTCTCATGCCTCAATTTTATTTTTTATATAATCCCATTACAGTCAATTTACTCCTGTGCCCACTGTCAATATAAACTCCTTCTAACTGCAGGAATGCTTAAAAGTCTTAATCTCATTAAGTATTCCTCATCCTCCCATCCCCCCCCCCCCCCCCCAACACACAAGGTATTCGGTTTTGCTGGACAGGTTATTCTTGGTTTTAATCCTAGCTGCTTTGACTTCTAGAATATCATATTCCAAGTCCTCCTTGCCTTTAACATGGAAGCCCCTAAATCTTTTGTGATTCTGACTTACTCCATGCTATTTGAATTGCTTCTTTCTGACTGCTTCCATTTTTTTTTCCTTGACCTGGGACCTCTAGTTTGGCTATGATATTCCTGGGAGTTTTCATATTGGGATCTCTTCTAGGAGGTGATCAGTGGAATCTTTTTTTTTTTCTATTTTACACTTTAGTTCAAGGATACAAGTGTAATTTTCCCATAAAAAATTAAATAATATATCTAAGACCTTCTCCCCTCCCCCATTATTTTTTATATAGTCTAATATATATTAAATGATTTCTCCTCAAAATATTCTACATGTTAGCAGTTTTTCAATGAGATATTTCACATTTTCTTCTTTTTTCTCTTCTTTTGATTTTGTTTTGTTTCTTGATGTCCCATGGAATCCTTAGCTTGCACGTGTCCAATTCTACTTTAAGGAATAATTTTCTTCATTGAGCTTTTGGGGGTTGGACTCCACTGCCATCTGGATGCAGGTGCTGCCTCTGGGGACTAGGCTGAGTCATGCTCCACTCTTCCATCTTGCCTTTACCTCTCACCTTATTCTAAAATACTTGAAGGTAGAATCTGTGTCCTAGATATCATTCTATTCATTGTATCCTCAGGCATGTAATTATTGCTTATTCAATATTTGTTGAATTCAATAAGGGAGAATGCTATGGAAGTTAGAAGTGGTTTTGTTGTTATTATTATTCAATCATTTTGATTGTGTCTGACTGTGGGAATCCATTTGGAACATTCTTGGCAAAGATACTAGAATGGTTTGACATCTCTTTCTCTGGCTCATTTTACAGATGAAGAGACTGAGGCAGACAGAGTTAAGTAACTTGCTCAGAGTCACACAGTTAATAAGTGTCTTAGGTCACATTTAAACTAAGGAAGATGAAGCTTCCAGACAACAGGTCTGGCATGCTATTCTCTGCACCACCTAGCAGCCATTAAGGTAAGTAATACAGTTTAACACATTGATAATCAAAAGAGAATAAGAACTGACTGTCCATCCCATTGTGATCACACACCCACATGTTTATATATGTATATTGTGTATATCTGTATATACATATACATTCCCTAAAGATGTAATAGAAACTTATAATTTAGTCTAATTATTTCATAATTAAAGCTATCCCAGTCAGTTTTATTAGGTGTAGTATATTCAAATGCATGTTATGCTAATGTTCTGTTGAAAAGTTTTAGAATGAATTTTTTGGCACTCATTGTTGTCTCCCTGTTGCTGTTCAGACCAAGTAAGAGGTTTTCATCTAACATTGGTACATAAAGTTGAGTCCATCTTTTCCTCTATTTCTGTAGCATATATATATATATATATATATATATATACACATACATAATACACACACACACACACATATATATATTTAGAGAGACACACACTATATATACACATATATATGTACATATATTTACAGGTTCTTCACATAACCCTGTAAAGTCACTCTTTAGCCACAAGCAATTAGTGTAAAAGGGATTATTGAGGCAAATCTCCACTGAATTCTGACTTTGTCCTTATGATCCCAAAGAATGCCATGTGAAAATGTGGATTTTGCCATCTGAGAAAATCAACACCCTTCCAATAAAGAAACTTGACAATTATATCTTGTAACTTTTTTTTTTTGCAAATCAAAGACAACTTGTCACAGGCTTGTATTGATCAGTTTCTACTCTATCATATTTGTATTTATAGAGGATGATAGGCATTATACATTATGTTAAAATGTGCACATACAAGCAAGGAACTAAGAATAAAATAAATGTGTCTCATTTTATGTCATCAATGTTATCCTTAAAATGGTGTGTACATCAAACTTTTTGAGTTTAATCCTATTTCCAATGCATTAGGAGACCTTCCTATTTCAAAGAACCCCTAAAGTGAATCCTTTCTGCCAACTGAAAGCCCCTTTGCTAGAGTGGTCTCATGTAGGGTAAATGCAGCATGTTATCACTCAGGGTGACTATTTTCTGATTAATAACAGAGGATGGTTAAAAATTCTGCAAGTTTGTTCAATAGCTACCTGATTGATCTGTTCTGTAACCTTGAATCTTGGAAGTATTAAGTTTGTTTAAGGAGTATAAACATATTTATAATTATAAAGAATAATTATCTTTATTCACTTCTGTATCTATTATTTTAAAAAAAATGAGTATACAGGAAGAGGAAAGAAGAAGGACCTGATTTTTTTTTTCATACAGGACAGAAAGCATGGTATAATCAGTCATTCAGAGGGAGGGAAAGAGAGAGAGGGGGAAGAAAGAGGGGAGAGAGAGAAATAATTAAATGATACAGTCTGCAAGCAGTTGTATTAGGGGGAACGTTGGTGATCTATGAAATTATTTCTCACTGTTGATATAAATTCAAAAAAATTTTATATTTCATATTTAGAATATATCAATCACTATATAAGAAGGATATATTTACACAGTATGCATTCAACATGATAATTCAATTCAACAACTATTTTATAAAAATAATATTTTATGCAAAACATGGCATTATGTACTTGTGAATGCAGAGGGGAATAACATATAGTACCTTTCCTCAAGAAGTTCAGAAATCAATAGAGAAGATTACAAATGAACATAAATAAATATTATGCAAGGCAGCATGTTAAAAATGAGAGACAGAAGGCATAATAATATAAACAAGGTAAAGAGGAAGATACCATTTCTGAGTGGAGATGAGAATTGTAGCAATGATTCATGAAGGAACTCTGATATGGTTCCTAAAAGTGTGGAATTTAAAATAGTGGAATTGAGGAGAACCCATTCCTGGTATATGGGAAAGTGGGAGAAAAACTGAGAATATGGGAGAAGGGGAAAGAAGAGAACAAATGATAAAGTAGCCCAATTTGGCTACTACATCTATGTGTAGGAAGATAAAAGAATTTAGGAAATTTCAGTCAGATAGCAAATATCCTTGAATGTCAAGATCAGGAGTTTACATTTACATTTATTTAATAGAAAACAGGGAATTTCTTATTTTTTTTTAGCAAAGGAAGGGCAAGTCTTAAGTAGTAAGTTAGAAGATCACTTTGGCAATATTATCAAGAATGACTGGGGCAGAGTGTAGTCTAGAACCATTGTAGCACCATAAGGGAGAAGAGACAAGGACTTTAACAGGACAGAATACAAAAAAAGTAATAGATACAATAAATTTTGAAAATATAGAATATAAAAGTTTCATTAATTGACTAGATGTGTTGACTAAAGATGAGCAACTATTTAGAGAAGACACTGATGTTTTAAATCTAAGTAAATAGGAAGGATAATAGTATCATAAGCAGCAATAAGGTGGCATCAAACTTAGGGAAAATATTGGTTCAATTTGGGGCATGTTGAGTTAGAGAGCGATAAAAAGATGCAGGCATCCCACATATAGTTGGAAAGATGGAACTAAATCTGTTGGTAGAAATCATGGCTGGATATGTAGATTTGGAAATAATTCACAGTTAATTATGCGGCTATATGATATAGCTGAAGAAAAGAGTATATAAGTAAAGGAGAAGGGCATGGACAAAGCTTTCCCAGACACCCATATTCAGAGAACAGGTATGAGATGTTGAGCTTTCAGAAGAGACAAAGGGAACAGAGGATTAGGAAAAGAATCATGAAGATACTATGTCATTAAAGACAGAAGAAAGGAGAGATTATCTAGAAAATAATTAAACAGGTGACATATAGTATTAAATGTACTGAAGTAATGATATGAAGGTGGGAAAAGCCTCTGGGTATAGAAATACTGAGATCAGTAGTGAGAGAAAGAACAAGTTCAATAAAATGTTGACTAGAGGTTTTGTTGAAAGTAACGAATAACAAGAAGTAGGAAGAGAACATATATATATATATATGTGTGTGTGTGTGTGTGTGTGTGTGTGTATATATATATATACATATAATTACAATAAACTACTATTTATAGAAGTTTTCCGATAAGGAGAGAAAGGGAAAAAATGAAATAAATGGTCACTTACATAAGTAACAGGATAAACAGGAGATTATCTTCAGGAAAGGGAAAACCTAAGCTTCTGTGTAGGCAAGTGGCCATTTAGAAAACAAGAATTAAAATGCATGAGAAAGAAGAAATGATTAATGGAAGAGATATGAAGGAATGGGATCAAAGACCTTTGTATGAGTCATCCTTTTCAAGGAGGAAAGGTGCCTTACCATATGAAAACAGGAAATAAGAATGGGTGAGAAAATAGTGATATTAGGTAAGTGGAAGAATTGAGAAATAATGTTATCAGAAGACTTTAATCTTTCATTGATTGAGAAAGTAAGATTCCTGAAAGTGTCTAGGGGACAAGGAGTGGGGTGGGGAAGAAAGAGGTACAGTTAAAAACTTGAAGAAAAAAAAAATCACGCAAGCAAACAAAAGTTTGAGAACATATAAGAAGCACAATGAAAGAACTGCCCTGTAATAGTAAAGACATAATTTAGTTCGGACAGTATATGTTTGTTTATATTAGAACTAGACATTCCATTTCATTCTTTCCTCCTTCGGCATTAATTCAAAAACAGTTATTAAGTGTCTAAGACAAAGTGTTAGTTACTCCAGAGGACCTATAGGTGTAAGGGACAAAATCTTCACAATCAAATAATTTTAGGGGAAAAAAAAGTGTACATATTAAAAGATAACTAACAACTGAAATGTAATATGGCATGATTTTTTTTTCAAATGCCAACATGTTATAGGCTAATTTTCTAGTCCATTGCTTTTCACTGTTTCATAACATGATACTGCTGTTTTTCATTATCTTTCTCTATGATGTTTCTTTTTCCCCCAAAATGAATTTGCATTCTAAATCATTGTTGCCATTGCTGTCCATGTTTCTATGCTTAAGAAATATCAAATATTCTTTGGCTGGGGGAATTTCTGGTTTATTTTGACATTCTGAATATCATGATTATTATCATTTCATACAGATATTTAGCTATTTTAAAATAATCAAAATGCAAACTTTTGTCCAGATCCCATTTTTTTCAGAAATAACAAATTTTTTTAAAATAGTTCATATTGAAGCTATTGGAATTTTATTACAGATTACAGATATTAAAGATTTTCATCTTTAAATTTTTGGCCTCCTCTTTGGTGTAAAGTTTAATCTTTTTCAATTATTTGACTTCATATAGACCCACAGATTCTTCAAGTGAATCTTGAATTGGTTTGTAGTCATTTCTTAAGTTAACCTAATTAAAAGGAGAGAGGGAATGTATTTTGAAGAAATAACAATGTTTGCCACTTTGCACTCTTTTTTTGAAGAAAAAATTGTATTTTTGTTGTTTGTTTGTCTTTATCATATCCTGAGTGCTTATCACAGTTCCTGGAAGATACTTAAGGTTTAAGAAAAGCTTATTGACTGCTGGGCATATAATTAATTGCATGTGGCCTTTAAGTAATTTATGAGTCTTTTTGTCCCTTCATTTGTTAATCTGAGACAATTTTAAAATAAATTTGTCATGGGAATCTACTATTACACTTTGAAACTAGGACCCAGAAGGATGCTATTATATCTCACTTCAGAGTTTTAAAGGTAGATGGAAGTTGCTAAGGTCATAGTGTCTTTTGGGAACTACAGATTATTAGTCCCGACTGCACTGGATTTGGAGATTTGTCCCCATGATCATCACTTGATGTCAATTAGTTAGCCAGAATCAATTAAATTGCGTAGTGGTATGGAAATTGGTATTTACTGTAGAGATTTGGCTGGTACATCTCCCCCCCTACACACACACACACACACACACACACACACACACATCCACTATGTAACTCACATTACCTAAAGTGCATACAAAATGCAGGGGAAGGTAATATCAAATTTAGAGCAAGAGGCAAATATGATAACTCCCAACTCACAGAGGTTCTTTCAAACTAGGTCCTTTCCTTGGGCATAATGTAATTTTTATTCCAGAGACCTGGACTTTGCTTTCCTCATCTTAATCATGCTAATTGCAACTCTCATTGCAGACAATGCCCCCAGCTGGTGTTGTCCTGGGGACACTGATAACATGCCACTGAAGGGAAAAGGTTAACCTCTAGTCCAGTGAATGGGGGAGGAAACTGTGATGAATGAAAAACCTGAGATTTAGACTAGCTAAGAATGAATTAATGATTGGTGGTTTCCCTTGGTAAGTAAAGACAAAGACATGAAAAGACTAGAAACCTTAATATACTTTTGGAAAAGACTATGCTCCTGACAGGTGAGAATCAATTCTTGTCGATGAAAAATTAATGAAAGTTTAGGCTAAGAAGCTCTTCCCACTGAGAATATGTTTTGATCATTTGACTCAGTCACTTCCAGCCATCTGGACAAAGGAATCCATTTCTGTCTAGACCACTCTGGTTGGTTTTCTCTTTAGTAAGCTGGGGTACTCTAAACTTTAATGGAGAGTACAAGGGCATGAGCTCATTGCTTTGGGGCAAGAATTCACCCAGATTAAGTTCTGTTTACACTCTAAACATAAGTCTGGTCTAGTTGGTTGGGGTCCAGCCCAAGTTACTGGAAAAAGTTATTGGAGGATTTAGGCAATCTCCTTTATCATCAACCTTGTCATTCAGAGACAGACTGACTGACCTAAAGGGGCTGGGCCCTAAATGAGGAAATAAAGGATTTTTAAAACCACCTCAATACTACTTTAATAAACAATTATCATTATAATAGAAAAATATACTTTTGCTCAATACTGAGTCCAGTTTTTCTTCTAAGTAATTCCTTTTCAGGAGCTTAATTGGATGCTTTTACTACTAAGGTGGAATTTTCAATTCCAAATTATATTACTGGTTTCATACAAGCTTCATTAGGCATGAAGATGTTCCTTAATCAACCTGAAAAGACTTCCTTTTTTCTTTCTTTTGCAACATCAGTTCATTCAATGTCTAACTTTGATCCCAACAATTATTATTTATTTATTTTAACATACTTTAAAAAAAATTAAGTTCCAAATTTTCTTCCCTCTCCAATTCCTCCCATACACTGTGAAGATAAGCAAAATGATATCAATTATACATGTGAAATCGTGCAAGATATATTTTCCATATTAGAAATTTTGTTAAAAAAAAGGAAAAAATAATAAAGAAAGTAAGGAAGTTATGCTTTGATTTGCACTCAAAGCACATCTATTCTGTTTCTACTTGTGGAAATCATTTTTTCATCATGAGTCCTTTGTAATTTTCTGTGATCATTGTGTTAATCAGAGTAACTAGGTCTTTCACATTTGATCATCAAAATAGCATTGCTGTTACTCTTAGCTCCTGGTTCCTCTCACTTCATTTTCCATCAATTCATAAAGATTTTGCCATCTGTTTTTTTTTTTTTCTGAAACCAACCTCCTCACCATTTATTATAAAAAATCTATTACCACTCCATCACAATTATGTCACAACTTATTCAGCCATTCCCCAGTTGATGAGCATCTCCTCAACTTCACAATGTATGAACTCATTTTCACTGATCCTGAACTCTTTTGGCATTCTTTCTATACATTCCATGCTACTGCATTAGCAGAACCAAAGTCATGATGCAGGATTGTACAAAAAGCTATTTCCACACCTTAATCCCCCCTTCTTCTTTCCAGTGCTCTATAGAACTGAGCCCCAGACAGCAGAATTTGCCCTGATTACTAAAGACATCCAGAACAGCTATAGTACTGGGTGGCTAGGTGGCACAATGAATAGAGCACCAGCCCTGGAGTCAGAAGGACCTAAGTTCAAATCTGGCCTCAGACACTTGACACACTTACTAGCCATGTGACCTTGGGCAAGTCACTCAACCCCAATTGCCCTCCAAAGAAAAAAAGCAGAAGAGCTATAGTCCTTCATGGACAAGGTGCAACAGGGGACCACAACTCCACAGCACCAGTACAGCACATCTTGAAACTGCTGGTGTTACACCAAAGAACTAAGGAAAAGGAGGAGCAGGATACAAAAGGACACTTTCTGTGTGGGGTAGGGTGGAGATGATGCTATGCAACACTCCACTAAGCCTAAAAGAGGGAACATAGCACCCAGATGAGGCTAATACTGACCATCTACAAGTCACTTGGGGCAGAGACTAAGGAGAATAATCCATGAATTTCCTGATGATGAGGAGTCTGAGATGGTTTAAGATATAGAACCCCAGGAAACCACATACAGGTGAGATGGAATAAGAAAATGAATGAGAAGGAAAGTAAGTGAAGAAAAGACTGAAATTACCAAAGATTTCAGGAAGAAGATGTAATGATAATGGAATTTGAGCCCCACAGTGGAATGGACTTTTTGGGGGGTGAAATGAGAGAAGCTGGTGTCATGGGTAGAAAGAGAGGCCCAAACAGAGAAAGGCCAGAAGAACTTCTGGGAGCCAGTGTCTGGAGGTTGCTGCTACTGCTGGGGAGAGAAAAATGAGAACAGTGGACTGAACTGGGAGGAAGCATAACTGTGGTGCCTGCATTTGGTCTGCCTGTTTTGATGCTCCTTTTTCAAATTCATCTACTGGTGGAGGACATTACTGTTGTTGCCAAAGTCCTGGAACCTTGCTATTGGTTCAGAAGCCCTGAAAGAGGATTTTCTTGTTGTATATTTACAGAAATTCTAGAGCAGGGTCTTGTTGATGTTTTCAGGGGTCCTGGGACTGTACTGATGATTTATGCTAATTCCTTAGACCTTGTTGTTGGGTCTAGGTTGATTTCACAGGAAGAGAGTGAATTGATAAGGACTACAACAATGTGTATCTATGTTGTGTCTTTGTTAAGCCTCTCCTCCAAGGAACCGAAACTGCTGAGAACTTGCCTTGGATCAAGATGAAGAGAAGATCTCTCCTTGGGTATTGAATGCTGTGATGATATTGTAACCTAGTTCTGACCTAGGGGTGGATGGCCTTTGTGTTTTGTGACTGACCAAATGAATGTACTTTGTTTATGTTTGGAAACTAATCTCCAATTGAGACTACCCAGGGGTGGAGTACTGTGATTTTTATACTTTGCAATTAAACTGAGAACTTACTAAATGATTGAGTTATCGTGTATTTTCATTGTTCTCTTTCCTGTGAATGTTTTGCCTTAATCTGTTACTGAATAGATTGAGAGTTATTATGCTTGTAATCTGAACCTGGAAGTTTTTTCAGCTTGCTGTTACATTAGAAAATTCAAATATCTTGAATAAACAAAAAAAAGTCAACATGAAAAATAGATATTAGATAGATATATAGATGTTTATATATGTATAGATAAAAATTGATAGATAGGTGATATATACCTATACATATGTACATATGTGTGTGTGTGTGTGTATATATATATATATATATATATATATATATATATATATATATATAAAACCACTCTTAGATTGGATTCAACAAACCTTGTTTTTATTTAGAATTTTACTTTTTCACTAATTATATATAAGAACACTTTTTAAAATTAGGGTTTTCTTAATTTTGAGTTTTCAATACTATCCCTTCTTTCCTTCCCTCCCTCATTGAGAAGCACTTTCATATATTATACATGTGCAGTCATGCAGAACATACTTCCATATTAATCATGTTGTAAAATAAAGCACAGATTTTTTTTTTTAAATCAAGAAAAATATCTTTAAAAATATACTTCAATCTGCATTCAGATTCTATCAGTTCTTTCTCTGGGGATGGATAGCATTTATAATCTCAAGTTTAGAACTGTCTTGGATCATTGTACTCCTGAGAACAGCTAAGTCATTCACAGTTGATCATCTTACAGTATTGCTTTTACCATTTACAGTTCTCCTGGCTCTGCTAATTTCACTTTGCATCAGTTCATGTAAGTTTTTCCAGGTTTTTTTTTTTTTCCTGAGAGTACCCAGCTCATCATTTCTCATAGCACAACAGAATTTCATCACACTCATATACCACAACTTTCTCAACCATTCCACAATAGATAGGTATTCCCTCAATTTACAATTTTTTATAACCAGAAAGGAGGTTTTGTAAATATTTTTACAAATACAGATTTTTTTTTTAGCTCTTTAGGACACACACCTAAGAGTGGTATTTCCAGGTCAAAAGGTATGCATGATTTTATAGCTGTTTGGGCATAGTTACCAGTTGTTCTATAGAATGGTTGAATCAATTTACAACTCCATCAACAGTGCAGTCATATCTCAATATTCCCACATCCCTTCTAACATCTGTCATCTTCTTTTATGTCATATTCGCCAATCTGATAAGTCTGAGGTGGTATCTGAGAGTTGTTTTATTTTTCATTTCACTAATCAATGGCAATTTTCAGCATGTTTTTTCCCCCATTATAGCTACAGATAACATTGTTTACTTCATCTGAAATTGCCTGTTCATAGCTTTTAACCATTTATCAGTTTGGGAATGTCTCTTATTTATTTTATAAATATGACTTATCTATATAATGAAGAAATGAAGACATTATCACAGAAACTTACTATAAATTTTTTAACAGCTATGATTTCCTAGTTACTCTTTATTCATTTCTCCCTTGTTATTCTTCTCTGTCTCTCTGTCTCTTGCCATTTAATCTATTTGATTTTTAAGGTATTTTTTTTACCTCCTTTACCAAGCGATAAACTTTTTTTCATGATTCTCTTGCATAAATATAATTTATTTTCCCAGTTTTGTCTTCTTCCTCTCTGATTTTTAAAATATATATATATTTAGTTTTCAATGTTTACTTTTATAAAATGTTGATTTATAAATATTTCCCCCAAACTCTCCTCCTGAGTTTCTCCCCTCTCCACTCCCCAAGATTCTGTGTCATCTGATGTAGGCTATGCAAGTACATACATATCAAACATATTTCCACATTAGTCATGTTGTGAAAGAAAAATCAGAACAAAAGGGAAAACCATAGAAAGTTTAAAAAAAGAAACAACAAAAAAGAGAAAATAGTATGCTTTGATCTGAATTCAGACTCCATAGATTTTTCTCAGAATGTGGATAGCAATTTCCATTTAAGTCTTTTGGCATTGACTTAGATCACTGTGTTGCTGAGAAGATCTAAGTCTATCAAGATTGTTCATCTCAAAATGTGTCTGTTATTGTGTACAATGTTCTCCTCGTTCTGTTCACTTTACTCATCATCAGCTCATGCAAATCTTTCCAGGTTTTCCTGAAATCTGCTAACTCATCATTTCTTATGGAACAATAGTATTCTATTATATTCATATACCACAACTTGTTCGGACATTCCCCAATTGATGGGCACCCTCTCAATTTCTAATTCTTTGCCACCCAAAAAGGACTAATATGAATATTGTACATGTGGGTCCTTTTCCCATTTTTATCATCTCTTTGGGAGCCAGAACTTTTAGCGGTATTGTTGGATCAAAGGGTATGCACAGTTACTGTAACTCTATGGGCATAGTTTCAAATTGGTCTCTAAAATGGTAGCATCAGTTCACATCTCCACTAACAATGTATTAGTGTTCCAATTTTCCCACACTTTCTAGAACCTTCATAATTTTTCTCTTTTGTCATGTTAGTCAATCTGATAGGTGTGGTGTTATACCTAAGAGTTGTTCTGATTTGTGTTTCTCTAATTAAATAGTGATATTTAAAGCATTTTTTCACATTACTATAGATAGCTTTATTATTTTTATCTGAAACTGTCTGTTCATATCCTTTGATCATTTATCAATTGGGGAATGACTCGTATTCTTACAAACTTGATTCAGTTCTCTATATATTTTAGAAATGAGGCCTTTATAAGATGTTTATGGATCTATGCTTAGTTTCTGCCATACTATTTTCCAGTTTTCCCAGCAGTTTTTATCAAGTAGGAGTTCTTATCCAAGAAGTTGGAGTCTTTGGGCTTATCAAATAATAGATCACTATAGTCATTAGCTACTATGTCTTGTGTACTTAACATAATCTGCTGATCCACCACTTTAATTCTTAGCCAGTGTCAAGTAGTTTTGATGATTTCTACTTTATAATACAGTTTTAGATTTAGTAGGGCTAAGTCACCTGACCTTGCATTTTTAAAATTAATTCTCTAAGTATTCAGGATGTTTTGTTCTTCCAGATTAAGTTTTATATTATTTTTCTAGCTCTATGATGTAATTTTTTGGTAGTTTGTTTGGCATGGCACTGAAAAAGTAAATTAATTTAGGTAGTGTTGTCATTATTATATTAGCTCAGGCTATCCATGATTAACTAATGTTTTTTTTTTCTTCCAGTTAATTAGATCTGACTTTATTTGTGTGAAAAATGTTTTGTGATTGTGTTCATATAATTCCTTTGTTTGTCTTGGCAGGTAGACTTAAATATTTTATATTAACTACAGTTACTTTAAATGACATTTCTCTTTCTATCTCTTGCTACTGGGCTTTGTTAATATTATATAGATATATCTATGATTTATGTGGGCTTATTTTATATCATGCAACTTTGTTAAATTCTTTAATATTTCAAGTAATATATCATTGATTCTTTAAGATTCTCTAAATATACTGTCATATCATCTGCAAAGAGTGATAGCTGTGTTTCTTCACTACATATTCTAATCCTTCAATTTCTTTTTTTTTCTCTTATTGCTAAAGCTATTTCTAATACAATATTGAATAACAGTGATATTGAGCATCCTTGTTTCACCCCTGATCTTATTGGAAATACTTCTAGCTTATCCCCATTACATATAATGCTTGCTGATAGTTATAGACAGATGTTACTTATTTTAATGAAAATTTCATTGATTTCTACGGTCTTTAGTATATTTCTAATAGGAATGGGTGTTGCATATTGTCAAAAAGCTTTTTCTGCATCTATTGAGATAATCATTTGATTTCCAAGTGTTTTTTTTTTTTTTGCATTCCCCCAGGGCTGCACAGAAACATAGGGAGGTCTGGCCACTAGAGGATACCTATTCACTCAGAGCTGTGCTGAAGCACAGGGGCATTTGCTGCTGGAGAACACCTGCTTGCTCAGAGTTCTGTCAGTGCACATGGTTGTTCTCTGAACTGAATTCTGCAGGTTCCCCTGGCTATGCTAAAGCATGTGGTAGGATCCTGGTGATATCAATTGCCTGCTCCACCAACCTGGGGCTCAGGATTTCCCACTGGTTTGTTGAGAGTAGAGTTTGTGGCTGACTTTCTGGGATGCCTCCGGTCCTGGTCTGCAGTCCCCTTTTACTTGAGTGAGATGGATTTTTTTTGGTGATCTTCCAAGTTTCCTGGGATAAAGGTATGCTTCACACCATCTTTCTACTAGCTCCATTATTATAGAATTTTTCCTAGTGTGCTATTTTCTAGGTATTACAGAGGTTAAGAAGGGAAAGTAAGAGCAACTTACTTCTTCTTCCACTATCTTGGCTCCCAGAAGTACACATCTTATTTAATTTTTAATCTTTCCATAACTCCTCTATGGCCTAAGACCATCTCATATTTTTCTTTGAGTCTTTGGATGCAACAATTTTAACTTTGTTGTCTTCTTTTCAGTTCCTGTTGATCTTCCCTATTACCATAATAACTTCCTATTGTCAGGATAATTTGTTGTTGTTTGCTCATTTTTCCAGCCTATTTCTTGACTTTTAATTTTATATTAAAATTGGTCTCTGTTCCTGGGGTGAAACAGTCACTGTCCCAAGCTTCAGTGTTTTTATGAAGACGAATTCAGAACTAGTTCAGGGGTCTTTAATTAGTCAGTGTGCATGTGTGTGTATGTACACATACAATAGACACATATACATTGATGGATGTGTATACATACACATGAAAGTATATAACTTCCAACCTATGCATATATTGAGTGTATAAATATACATGATAGTTATGTGGTACAGTTGATAGAAGTCTGGTCTTAGAATCAGGTAGCCTCATCTTTACAAGTTCAAATTTACCCTCAGATAATTAGTTTTATCACCATGGACAATTCATTTAATTTATTTTGCCTCACTTTCCTCATCTATAAAATGAGCTAGAGGAGATGTTAAATTACTCTAGTAACTTTACCAAGAAAACACCACATGAGGTCACAAATAACCATATATGACTGAAATTACTTAAAAACAACACAAATATACACACATATACATATATATTACATATAAATGCTAATTCACATTGCATTGTAATATATGAACTAATACACACTATGTAGTGAATATATGCGCCAATATACTTTGTTTCTATGATACTCTTCTAGACTATATGTAGTTTAAATTTTCTGTGAATTGTACAAAACTCATCAGCCTTTATTGCAAAGAGAGAGGAACACCTGAGCTATAGCAGAGACTCTATACTCTTCTAAGTTCTTGATAATTTAATGTTTACCAGAATATATAATAAAGGACCATTGCAGTATTTTATATTATAGCAAAGTCTTTGTATTTGAGAAAATACCATTTAATTATGCTTCATTATGAAGCATGAAATTAAAGCTAAAATAATTTTTAAGTCTTTTCATCGCAATCATTTGATAAATTGGAACACTAAAGATTATAGCCCTTTAATGATGTGTCTGAAAAATATGAGGAACGGTAGGTAACATCAGCTCTAAGTTTGTCAATTAATGAATAAACTTTTGTTAAGTGCCTATTTTGTTCTGATTAGTATGCTAAATAATCTTTGGTTTATTTACTCAGTTCACCTCTTTTTCCATTATGACACACAGTTTTTTATATTACATTTTTTAACCTATAGTATTTCATCATTATGAGGGAAATGCTTTGAAATTTGAGAGGCACATATACCCCATTGACAAACTATTTTTTATTTTTTTTTAATGAGGCAATCAGGGTCAAATGACTTGCCCAGTGTAACAGAGAGAGTAAGTGTCAAATGTTTAAGGATGAATTTGAACTCAGGTCTTCCTGACTTCAGGGAGAATGCTGTATCCACCAAGTCACCTAGCTGCCCTGTGATATAGTTTCAAGAGAGCTAGAAGAAGGTCAATGATACTCTAGGTGGAACCCCTACAGATGATGTATGGGAGGATGTGGGAAAAAATCACATAAACTGTTAGGATATTGATAGAATATGACCCACTTTAGTGGCATGGTTGGCCATATCAATTAAATAACAGATTCATCATAGCATTGACAATTGGAATTTATATAGCTGAATATTTAATTGAAATAATTCAGCAGTTACAAATAAGTATCAACAAAATTGCAGCATGAAATGAAAACTATTCCATTCCATCCCTCGGCAGGGATAGCAATAAAATGAGCATGGGGGTGTGGAGGGTAGGTGGGTGGGTTTGGGAGACTTAATGGATAAGCAGATAAATGGCAAGAAGCCAAAACAAAATAATGATGTGATAATTGTATGTATCTAGGGAGATAATTAGAAAGATAGGTGATAACAGTGTGTTCTTGAGAAATGAGAATTTTAAAAGTGTGATGTTTTTATGGCCTAAATACTTCCCTATTTCCTCCAAATCTTATATTTAGAAGTTACAATGGCTTTTCAGATTTGTTTTATTTTGTTTGTCTTTAAGCCACAGTTATGATAGGGGAATGTGAATAAGGATCTCTGAATTCATATGATTATACACTCTGGTTAGGTAGTGAGCTAAAAGTCAAAAGGTAGGTCCTCTTTCTGACCCTGCCTTCCCTTCCCGTTTGAACTACAGAGACTTTTTTAGGAATATAAGTAATATTAGTATTATTTAACCTGGTTATCTCTTTGTTTCGATTTTTTAAGAGGTAAAGAGGCAAAAAACAGAAAGGAAATATAATACACTGTAATAAACAAAATTTATGAGCATCAGATGTATTACTAGAACTCAAGCCTCAGGATTTCTAATATAGTCTATTGCACTTTTTCTACATTGATTTTCTGAATATAAATTAGAGGATTAGGAGAAGAGAGGAGAAATTATCCTGTTAGAACCTAGCTTATAATAACATTGAAATTTGCATTTCTTAGCTGTTTATTTTGTATCTTGGATTTACAAATAAGTTGGAATTATTCATATTATTTGTCTTAGGTTGTTTTTTCACCTGTTTCATAGGAATATTTGAATTATTTTTAATCTATTTTATAAAAAGTTAGTTATAGAAAATTCTGATTCTATTATGAAAGTCAGGAATTCAATTGTGCTACAAAATAAAAAAAATCCTTTGAGAATCATTTCTTTAATACAATTGCAGATATAATTAAAATATTGGGGAATTAATATTTATTTTTTTTCTGAACAACTTATTTTAACCATGTTATGTGATCAGCAAATTTGCCAAATACTATGGGCCTTTCTGATAGATTAGGAACAAGAGAGGGAAGATATTATCTTTCTCTTTTATCTCTGGTATTGTTGATCATCAAGGTGGTAGGAAATTCCTAGGCTCAAGGGACAAAACAGATTGTCTACTGTAGCAGCAAGCACCCCAAGCGTGCTCAGGGTGGCTGCCCATACAGGTTCTTGGATCTGCTTTGTTAAAGAAAAGCAACTCAAAGTGGGTTAACAAGCTTACTTTAATCAGTCAGACATATATTGTTTACCTTGTTCAGGAGAAAAGGTCAGCACCCCGAACTTCAAAGTATACAGGCAGAATTATCAAGACAGAAACAGATCAAGTAGACAGATTTCCAAACTGTCTAACCATTACATCCATACCCAGTCAACATCTGGGTTTCCACATCTGGGTTTTTCAAAGCCAGGGGGGGCCTGGACAACAGCTTCCCAGAATACAGATCAAATCACAGAGCACTTCTCAAAGTGAGCCCCCAAAACAAAGCTCCACATCAGGGCTTATATAGCCTTCTCCTGGCTCAGAGAATGTAACAACCTTATTGACTCACTGGCCAATCAAGAAGTATCTACTGAAAAAACAAGCCTCCCACCCCAGGCTTCAGGTGCACTTTAGCCTAGGGGCAGGGAAGATCTTCCAAATTTCCATTCCCATTACACTTACATGCTGGCGTTTCTAAAGAAAGGCTTCTGAAACCTCCTTATATATATTTTTAACTCTATCCTGACTTTCTCTCATAATCTCTATAACTTCTAGAGTTGGTATTTATTTTGGTGCATGTTACATCTTTATTTCTATATTGATGAACTTATTTTTCCTTCCTTCCCTATTTCCCTCCCTTTCTTCCCTTCCTTTCTTCATTCCTTCTTTCATTTCTTTTACTCCTCCTCATTCTTATTCTTCTCTTCCTCCTCCATGTTTTTTTTTCCATTTCCTCTCCTTTCCCTTTGTCTTCTTTCTCATTTTTTCTTCTTCTTCCTCCTTTTCCCCCTCTTTTTTCCTCTTCTTTTCCCCAAAGCCCTGACATAAACCTTTTCTGTGGATGTTTTTGTCCTTGTCACAGAAATAAAATATTGTCTTTCAGTAGCCAGATAATGAAGAGAATTGGAAGAATATCATCTAAATACAATATAACCTGTTCTATAGCTATGAAATACCTCAAGGGCCATATCAAAGAAAAAGGAAATGCAGAGAAAATTCAATGCAGGATTAAGAGTTTGATTTTTCAAAGTTTAATTGGATTACAGAAAAAAATTATTGTTTTGCTTGTTGAAAGAATTAAAAACAACAATAATAATGAGAATAGTTGTAATGTACCTTAAAATTCATAATGTTTCTCTCAAGCAGGTCTAAAGCTACATCACAAGGGACCACACTGGTTTATTAATGAATTCCTAAAGAGTTGTGCTTCTGAGGTCAATATTCAGTTAACATAATTACTGAGATATTAGCATGGGGGCTTTATTTATTGATATTTGTAGGATTAAATTTCCCCTTTTCTCATACAAAGCAAAGCCATTTTCATGGTTTGCTATCCAATGTAAGATTATATAGACAAATCAATCAGGAAGAAGCTAAAAAATTTTAAGATCCTGAAAAGACTTACCTTTGTACTATGGGCATGAGTTCTGTAATGCTTGTACTAACTGATTAAAAATTCCAGAGTTGGGGGGGGAGGCGCAGAGTCAAGATGGCAAAGTAGAAACAGACTTCCACATGGCTCTGACATCCACCTCCCACAATTCATTTAAAAAATGACTATAAACAAACTTGGAAGCTAAAGAACCCACAAAATGACTGAAAGAAGCAAACTTCCCATTGAAGACAGCCCAGCAGGCCAACAGGAAGGCACCAGCCCAGCACTCTGGGAACTGAGCCAAGTCCCGTACCGTATGAACCAGAGGTTTTAGCCTCAGGGTGGCCACAACCAGCAACTGGCTGGAGGGACTTCAGATCACTAGCAGCTGTGGAAGTTTCCAGAATTATCAACACATAGATGCTAAGGACAAAGTGAGAGGTCAGTACAGTGTGGACTATGGGAACTGGGAGTTCGCGAGTGTGGTCCAGGCTTTGCATCCTGCAGGGAGAAGCCACTGAGGTGCGGCAGCTGTGCTGCCACCACCACATGGGTGCTTCAGCTCCTAGCTTGCAGAGTGTAGGGGGAGCCAACAGCCAGTCTGAAGTGTAATTGCTCTTGCTTTAACCTTCTTTGATATGGATTGCTGTCTAGGGTGGAGGACCTGGGGTTTGTGACCAGTTTGCTGAAGCATTTGGAGGATTCAGAAGGCACCCAACTAATATCTCCAGCAGTTGTGAAAACCTCATCAATTGGGACAAAGCTCCCCTCTCTGGTAGCAGAGTTCTACTGTGGCAAAAAGCTCAAAAGTCAAGTAATCAAGTGGCAACATGAGCAAGCAAAGGAAGCAAAGCAAGTAGATCAATCTGACATTAGACTCCTATTTTGGGGGCAAAAAGTATCAAAGCATGGAACAGGAGGAAGACAGCAAAGTCAGAACTTCTGCACAAAAATCTTCCAAGAAAAATATGAATTGGTAACAGGCCATAGAGGAGCTTAAGAAGGATTTTAAAAACCAAATAAGAGAAGTGGAGGAAATACTTGGAAGAAAAATGAGAACAATGCCAGAAAATTAATAAATAAGAGTCAACAACCTGATTGAAGGAAATAACATCTTAAAAAATAGACTAACTCAAATGGCAAAAGAGGTTCAAAAAGGCAGTGAGGAGGGGGCAGCTAGTTGGCACAGTGAATAGAGTACCGCCCCTGAAGTCAGGAGGACCTGGGTTCAGATCCAGACTCAGACACTTCACACACACACACACACACACACACACACACAAAAAACCTAGCTGTGTGACCTTTGGCAAGTCACTTAACCCCAGACTGCCCTCCAAAAAGCAAAAAAAAAAAAAAAGGCAATGAGTATAAGAATGCCTTAAAAAGCCAAATTTGTGAGATGGCAAAAGAATATCAAAAGCTCACTGAAGAGAACCATTCCTTCAGAATTATATTGGAGCAAATTGAAGTTAGTGACTTTATGAGAAATCAAGAAATTATTAAACAGACCTAAACAAATTAAAAATAGAAGGCAATGTGAAATATCTCATTGGAAAAACCACTGACCTGGAAAATAGATCCAGGAGAGATCATTTTAAAATTATTGGAATACCTGAAAGGCATGATAAAAAGATAAAGAAACTAGAAATAATCCTTCAAGAAATTCTCAAGGAAAATTGCCTTGATGTTTTAGAACCAGAGGGCAAAATAGAGGGTGAAAGAATCCACCAATCACCTCCTGAAAATGATCCCCAAAAGTAAATTCCTAGGAATATTATGGCCAGGTTCCAGAATTCCCCAATCAAGGAGAAAATATTACAAGCAGCCAGGAAGAAACAATTTGAATACTGTGTAAACACAATCAGGATAGGACAGGATCTGGCAGCTTTTACACTAAAGAATCAAAGGGCTTGGAATATGATATTCTGGGGGTCAAATGATCTGGGATCAAAACCAAGAATCAACTACCCAGAAAAACTCAGTATAATGTTTCAGGGGAAAATATGGTCATTCCATGGAATAGAGGACTTTCAAGCATTCTTGAAGAAAAAACCAGAGTAGAATAAAAAATTTGACATTAATATACAAGAAGCAAGAAAAGCATGGGAAGGTAAAAAGGGAAAACCAATCATAAGGAACTTATCAAAGTCAAACTATTTGCATTTCTACATGCAAAAACAATAATTGTAACTTATGGAACTTTTCCAATCATGAGAATAGTTGAAGGGAATAGAAATGTGTGTGTGTATTGATAGATATACATATGTCTACACACATATATGTCTACACACATATATGTCTACATACATATATGTCTATAAAGGAGGGTATATAGGTGTATGAATACATACAATGTGAGTGTGTGTATATATGTGTACAGATATACATAGACAAAGGGCACAGGAGCAATTTAATAGGAATGGATGATACTTACATGGTGAAACTAAGAGTTGAAAGAGGAATATAAAGAGTGGAGATGGGCAGAGACAGAATGGGGTAAATTATCTCATATAGAAGAGGCAAGGGAAAACTACAATGGAGGGGAAGAACAGGAAGGCAAAAGGGAATGAGTCAAACTTATTCTCATTGAATTTGGCTTAGGTAAGGCATGACATACACACTTAATAGGGCATCTCACCCTATAGAATAGTAGGCGCAAAGGGATGAGAAGGGGGATTATGGAAGGGAGGGTAGGCTGGGGGGAGGGAAGTTGGAAGCACCCACTTTTGAAAAGGGAGAGCTTCAAAGTAGAGAATAGAATAAATGTGGGCTGGGATTGCATGGAGGGAAACACAGTCAGTGTTTCACAACATATCCACTATGGAAATGTTTTGCTAAACTACACATGTACAACCTATATCGAATTGCTTATCCTAGTAAGGGTGAGTGACAAGGGAGGAAGAGAAAGAATCTGGAATTCAAAGTTTTAAAATCAAATATTTGTATGTATATATACTATTATTACTATTATTTTACATATAACTGGGAAATAAGATATATAGGCACTGGAGCGTAAAGATACATCTTGCCCTACTGGAAAGTCAGATAGGGGGTGGGGGAAGATATGGGAGAGAGCAGATTGGGGGAGGGATTATTCAGTGAGATTGCTATTTTGGCGTGGTAGGTTAGGGGAAAAATGGGGAGAAAATCTGTAACTCAAAATCTTGCAGAAATGAATGCTGTAAACTTAAAAAATAAAATGAAAGGAAAAAATATTCTAGGGCTTCCCTTTTCCACAGGTGACCCAGATAATGGACAACTATTAGCCAATGAGGAGAACTTCTGATACCCAGGGCTTCCTTATATAGCAGTGATCCTTTGCAATGTAAACTTTAGCTAAACTCAGAATTGTTTGCAACTGCTAAAACCAATCTTGACCAGCTCAGAGATGAAAACAAATATCTTGGTTTCTGACTCATATAAAGAGTAACAAATCTCTTGCTTTCTTATTTATTGTATGTACAAATATCTTCTCCCTAGACCACCACTTCCTATCAGACTTTCCAGTTTATTGTGTTCCTCCCTTAACTCTGACTTAACTATAAATAGCTTAGAAAGTTTTAAATACCTCACCCTTTCCCACTGTCCTTTAAGCAGGTGAGACATTGGCTCACTGCTCCAGCTTTCAAGTATTTCTCGGGAAATAAATGAAATTATAATCTGTGCAAACTCTTATCCAACTGGGTCATTCCAGGTCCCCCTTTTGGACCTGGGTTTTCTTCCATTTTAGTAACTCACAAGGATTTTTATTTTATCCATTTTTAGTTGCAATGTAGCATTAATAAGGGATAATATGAATAGTAATATAATTTGTACTTCAGAAAAAAATAATGTAAGCTGTATGGGACATAGATTGATTCATAGAGTTTCAAACAAATGCTACTTATTCTCTTAATTCATGGGATTTATTTATGAAAAATTGTGCTGTGTTCCCAGAAAAAAATCATTATGAATCATGAGACACCCCATTCCACATGACATGACTAAACCCAGCCAAGAGCATCTGAAATTAATTTGGGAAAAAATAATTGTGGTGGGGGAAAAGTCTCATTAAACTCATTTCCTTTGCATATCCTTTTTGTCCTTTTAATATTTGTTGGGATTACTCCAGTACATAAGCCAAAAACATTTTCTTTAGTGTCACAAAATAGTGTTCATGGTGCTCTAATTCTGAAAGCAAATGTCACACAGCATGTATTTAATCAAGCAATTAAGACTAATTTTAAAAACATGCAAATGAAATGATTTTATGGTGTTAAAACAATCGTCTGACTTTTTTTTTCCCATTAAATCAGTGATATTTGGCTGGGATTGGGTTATCCTGAAATATAAGAGATATGGATCATAGCAATAGGAAGAATTTTGAAATTCCAGTGAGATTTATGAGCTCTGAATCAATTAATAAATAGGATAAACCATAGTGCTGAGGAAATTTGCTTCATCATCTGTATATTCTTCCATCTTTTGGCATACTCCCTTTTTGTTATTATTCACATGGTTTATTTAGCACAATCATTTGTAAATGTTTGGAACTTTGTGTTGTTGTTGTTTCTAGAAGTTATTTTTGTGCCAATCTACATGGCACAGATGTTACAACAAGAAGTGAGTCATTTTTTTCTTAATGGATTTCCATTTTGCCAGTTATTGCTGATTTGACTTATCACAGCTGGCATTTTCTAAAATCATCCTGGTTTTTCAACTCTTCCTTAAACACTTGGCACCTAGTTTTTACAAACTGCTGATCACACTAATCCCTTAAAATAACCTTACTGCTATCTGTATCCATTTGAACACTTTTTTTCACCACATCCTATATCTAATTTATGCATGTCCATTCCTAGTACCAACTAGTTTCCATTTCCACTTCTCTTCAGAGAGAAGTTCACTGATTCTGATCGTCTCATTTGAGATGAATATATTTTGTCCTTTTGACAACACACTTAGAGACATAGTCAATAATCAATTATGCTTACCATTTAAAATAATTAAATGCAAAACCACAAAGATCTTTCAAAGGGAATTTTATATATTCATGGAAACCTATCTTCAAATGCTCTGCTCTTGCCAGTTTCCATGGCAAGAATAGATTTTTTTAAAATTTTCATTAGGTAAATAACATGTATTTTCATGTACAGAACCTCTATAGTAAGAAAGCTCTTTGATTTAGTGGTGTAAAACCAAGCATGAGCAGCTCTTCTGATGATGGCTGCTGTGAATAACTTTAAGGATCTAATTGAATAGTATAGTGAACTCTATTCAGCAATAAACTAAAGCAAAACTTTCAACGAATTAAAGCATGACATTCACAACAATATAACATAACAACTTATTACTAAGGTGGCCACATAGTCTTAAACAAAACATTTCATTCAGGAAGTGTAATAGTAATGTAATTTAAAGATCCCGTGTATTGGCTTGGTTTTTGGTTTGAATGTGTTAAAATCCAGAGCTTGTGAATCCCACTTGTGGGATGGACTTGTTGATGTGAAAAGAGAGGACTGAACTGGGAGGAGCTGGTGACATAAATTTAGAGAGACACAGGAAAAGTGAGAGGCAGAAGAACTTTTTGGAAGCAGCATGGTGGAGGCAGAGAGAGACTGAGAGGATTGCTGAGGGCCACTTTGAATTGCCCTGGACTTTTGAGAGCTGACACCCAGAGCTGCCAAGGACTGAGGAGACATGTCTGTTATGCTGGTACTTTGTTTTGATGTTGTTTTGCCAGATTTGTCCACTGGTGAAGGACAGTCCTGTTGTTGCAGAGGCCTTAGAACCTTGCTCTTGGTTCAGAGCTCCTGAGACTGTTCTGCAGACAGAGAGTGAATTCTGTCCACTGGTGAAGGACAATCCTGTTGTTGCAGAGGTCCTGGAACCTTGCTGTTCATTCAGAAGCCCTGAAGAAGGATTTTCTTGTTGTATGTTTACAGAAATCCTGGAAGGGGGTTTTGCTAATGTTTTCAGGGGTCCTAGGACTGTTCTGCAGACAGAGAATGAATTAATGAAGACACTGACAATGTATCTTGTGGCCTTGCTAAGCTTTGTCTCCCCAGTAACAAAGATTGCTGAGACCTTGCCTCAGGTCAGGATGAAGAAAAGACCTCTCTTTGGGTATTAAATGCTGTACTTAAGCTTGTTGTAACTCTGGGGTAGATTCAGTTGTAATCCAAGGGTGGGGAACTTTTGACTTTTTTTGTGCTTTGTGATTAAACAAATGAATGTACTTTACTAATGATTGGAAACTAATCTCCATTTGAGAAGAGGGGCTTTGTGATGGACTAAACTAATGTGCAGCCTATGGGTGGAGTAGTACTTAGAAGAGGGTCTTTGGGATTGACTAAATGAATTATAATGTCCAGGGTTGTGATAGTACTTGGAGATTATTGAATTACACTTGGTAAATGCTGTATTTTGAATTATGCTATATTTTGATTTTGTCTGTTCTTAATTTGTCACTGAATAAAATGGAGAGCACCTATGATGGTATTTTGAACCTTGGGAAGTTGCCTTTGCTTGGCATTACAGGAAGTCACAATCTTCTCAATCAATAAAGAGTACTGAAATAAAATTTTATTTCATCTTGACTCCAGGTTGACTTCCAATAATCCTTGAACCAATCATCCTTTAGGGGTAGCAGAGAGTAAAAGGCCATCCAACCTAGGTCACAGTAAGTTACAATCTCATCAATCAATGCAGAGTACCTAAGTAAAGTCCTTTGTCATCTTTCCTGAAGGGTGGCTTCCAAATCCTACATCTCCTCTTCCACAGGCCAGCTGCTCCCACCTCTTGCCTGGATTCACGTAAAGGTAGCTCTCTGTTCTGGTTCTTTATCTCAGCCCACTAAGAATATTCCACACCAAGCCCTTTGCATTTTCTGTTTCTAGGAAGACAAAGCTTAACAGAATTTTAATTAATTTAATTAATTTTAATTTAATCAAATTTATTTAATTTAATTAACTTTAAAAATTAATTTAATTAAGTTAATTTAATTAACACACATAGCCAGCACTATCATTTCAATTCACTTTCTGTCTGACAAAGCAACACTAACCAACAGACAAAGCTTCTGTCTGAGAAGTCAAACACAAAACAATAGTAAAGTCCCAGGACTTCTGGAAAAAGCGATAAAGCCCTCTTTCAGGATTTCTGTGTCAGCAATAAATTCCTCCTTCAGGTTTTCTGTATCAGCTGTAAAGTCTTCTTTCAACAGACAAAATGCTTTGTTCTGACAAAGTAACATCAACACAGACAGAACAGACAGAGTGCCAACATCACAAACATTCCCCCTCTCAGTTCTGCTTGGTCCCAGCTCATGCTTGAGCTTTTCTCTGCTCCTTCCTGTCCCATCTCTTCTTGTTCCATTCTTTTGGCAATCTCCTCCCACCCAGGCTCCATGTGATGACATAAGGCCTATGAAGGACAAGGAATATCTCCAAACTCCCTTCGGTCTATTAAGGGCAACACAACGTATATTATTTCAAAGAAAGATTGTCACAATCAAAGGAGAGGCTCAAAGGCACTTGAATAGCTAAAATAAGCAGTAAAGTACTACTTTGCTTGCCATTACAAGTGGTCACGAGAAATTGTGTCTTGTGGAGTATGGTAAAGTTTCCCATGCTTTGGTATATAATATTTATAAAGAACCATAGAAATATGTCCATCTAAATGTGTCTCTATTAAGTTGTATGAATATGTGATATCTACTATGGATTAAACAGTAATTTAATTACATGTGTATACATATAGAAAGATATATGTATATATATACATATATACACACATGTGTGTGGGTATACACACACAAGGAAAAATATTGGGGAACAAATATTTTTATTATTTATTCATTTAAATTTTTATTAAATAGTTGCTAGGCACAGAGGCATCGATTCTAGATGTGTTACAAATAGTAACTGTCAAATAACATAAGTATCTTAAACATTATAATCCTTGTGCAAAAACAATCTTTCAGACTCCTGATTACTAGAAACTATGCTTGTAGTAAAGTAGGTTGAGGAAACTGTCAACATTTATCATAAAAAAGAGAAGACTAAATAGCTATTCAGTTATTTAAAGGGATGGCATGTGGAATAAAAACTATTTTTATTTTACTTGGTCCCAAATGACAAAATTAATTGATGAAATTTACAGAGTCAGAGATTTCATCACCATGTTAAGTGAAAACTTCCTAACCAAAAAAATTGATCTCAAAATGGCAAGACATGTCTAATGAGTTGAATTCTTTGTGGTCTCACTTCAATTCTCTTACATTTTATACCAAGAAAAATAACATATTATTAGAATTTTCATTTATTTTTTAATTATTTCATTAAATATTTCTGAATTATATGTCAAAAAAAATTAACACTCATTTTTTTTAAAATGTTGAGTTTCAAATTCTCTGCCACACTCCCATACATCCCACTTCTTCAGAAGGATAGTTATTCTGTTCAAAACAATGATCCAAGACAATTTCAAAGAATGAATGCTACTCTCCTCCAGAGATAGAATGGATGAACTCTGAACTTGTTCAGTCATACCTCAATTAATCATCATCTCTTTGATTTCCAATTCTTTGATAACACAAAAAGAGCGGTTATAAATATTGTTACACAAATAGTTGCTTTTCTCTTTGCTTTGAACACTTTGATTTACAGATATAATAGTGGAATTGCTGAGTCAGAGATACCGTTATGCTCAGTTTTCTAGCTCTTTGGGCATATTTCCAAATTGTACTCTGGAATGATCAAATTAGTTCACAACTCCACCAACAACATATTACTATACTATATTTTCCACTCTTCAGGAGTTGTAATTTTCCTTTTGTCTCATGTTAGCAATTCTGATAGCTATGAGGTGGTAGCTCAAAGTTGTTTTAATTTACTTTTCTTTAATCAGTAGTGACTTAGAATATTTTTTTCATGTGACTATTAATGGCATTTATTTCTTCTTCTGAAAACTGTAAACTGCAAACTCCTTTGACCATTAGTCACCTGAAGAAAGGTTCTTACTTTGTGCTAATTTGGCTCATTTCTGTATATATTTTAGAAATAAGGCCTTTATCAGAGAAACTCATTATAAAATTGTCCCAGTTTCCTTGTGTTTCCCTTCTAATTTTGGCTTCATTAGTTTTGTTTGTGAAAAAGCTTTTAATATTATGTAATTAAAATTATCTATTTTACTTCCTGTCATCTTCTCTATCCTTTCTGTGGGGGGAGGGGGTCACAAATTATTCCTTTATCAATAGATCTTTCCAGGACATTTTTTCCATGCTTCCATAGTTTACTTATGATATCATTCTTTTTGTCTAAATTTTCTATCCATTTTATGTTTCTCTTGGTAGAGGGTGAGATATTGTTCTATGCCTAGTTTCTACTAAACTGTTTTTCAGTTTTCCCAGAAATTATTGTCACATAATGATTTCTTTTTCCAAAACCATGGGTACTTGAGTTTATCAAACAATATATCATTGTGGTCATTTTTTGATCTTTTACCTACTCTATTTTAATGATCCATCACACCATTTCTTAGCTTGTACCAGATTGTTTTGATGATTAATGCTTTATAATATAGTTTGAAATCTGGAACTGCTGTGACACATTCCTTTACTTTTTTCAATGATTCCTTTGTTATTTGTGACATTTTTTTCTTCCAGATGAATTTTATTCCTAGTTTTCCTAACATTATAAAGGAATTCTTTGTATGTTTGATTGGTATGCTACTGAATAAATAGACTAATTTAGGGAAAATTTCCATTTTCATTAAGTTGACTCAATCTCCCCATGAGGAATTAATACCTTCTTTATGTGAAGAAAAATGTGTTGTAATTATATTCAAATATGTACTGGGTTTGTCTTAGCAGAGAGACTCAAGCATTTTATATTGTATCCAGTTATTTAAATTGGGTTTCTTTCCATCACTTCCTGTTGGATTTAGTTCATATAGATTTTTTTCCTATCTTATAATTCTGCTGATATTGTTTATTGTTTCAATTTATATTTTAGTTGATTCTCTTGGGTTTTCAAAGCATACTATCATATAATCTGCAAAGTGAATTTTTCCCCCTATCCTTTTTTTTCTTTTCTTATTGGTATATCTAGGAATTCTAGTACAATATGGAATAATAGTGATGATGATGAATATCCTTGCTTTATTTTTAGTCTTATTGGGGTGTCTTCAAATTTATCCTTATTAAAGGAAGACTACATTAGTTCCCTTGCTTTCTATAATGTGTGCGTGTTTAAATAGGAATGAGTGTTGTATTTAATCAAAGGCTTTTTCTACATATATTGATATAATCATAGGATTATTGGTGCTATTGTTATTGACATGGTCATTTATGCTAGTAATTTTCCTAATCTTAAACTAGCTTTGAAATCCTGGTATAAATCCCATGTGATTATAATGTGTGATCTTTGTGATATATTTCTGTAATCTCCTTGTTAATATTTTATTTGCAAATCTTGCATCAACTTTTTAAAAAATTGTTCTATTCTTTCTCTGGTTTTGATATGGCTGTTTTATTAAGCAAAATCTTATTTTTGTCATAAAAGTGATTTGGAAGGTTTCCTATTTTATCTATTTTTTTTTCCAAGAGTGTTTTATTTTTGTATTGGTATTGCTTTTTAAATGTTCAGTATATTTAACTTTAAATTCATCAAGTCCTAGGGATTTTTTCTTAGGGAGCTCATTAATGACTTGCTCAATTTCTTTTTTTTTTTCATAAAATTTGTTTATTTGAACATTGTTTTCCTCTTATGATAATATGGGCAATGTATATTTTTGTTAACATTCACTCATTTTACTTAGATTAGAACTTTTTCTGACATATGGTTAGGCAAATCACTCCTAATGACCATTTAAATTTCATTTTCATAATTGATGCCTCTACCCTTTTCATTTTTGATTCTAATATTTTTTCTTAATTCTTTTTTAATCAAATTTACCACAGGCTTGTCTATTTTTTTTCAAAATGCTCTCAGCTTTATTTGTTAGTTCAGTGGTTTTCCTATTTTCAATTTTTATTAATTTTTCTTTTGATTTTCAGGATTTTCATTTTGGTGTTTAATTGGGGATTTTAAGTTTCTTCTTCATGTGTTTTTTTTTTAATTGCATGCCTAATTAATTGATATTTCATGTATTTTATTAAAGTATACATTTAAAAGTAAAAGTTCTATTCCCTGTCCTTGAATCCAGAATTTGATTTAGACAGTGAAATTGACAAAGAGTTGCCTTTTGGGTTTCCATTTCATCATACCTGAAAGTGCTGCCCTTGAGTTTTGATGCAGAAGTTTGTATAAACAATGGAGCTGCCAAATAGTTCCTTGTCCTATGTCCAATACAAGCACAAGGGTCCCCTCTACTCTCTCTCTTATCCTTTTACAGGTCTCCATATCCTTTCTGGTGTGGGAGCATTCATAACTGCTTCAGCTTCTCGCACCACCACCTTGTCTCATCACTAATGTTTCACACAATTGGACTATGGGCCAGCTTCCACCCATGTGATAGGTTTCACTTTCAGAACTCTTGTCTTAGGTTGGAAAAATATTTCCCTCTGCTCTTTTATTAATTCTGTCACTTGAAAATTGGATTTGAGGAATTACTTTAAAGATGTTTGGAGGGGAATTTTGTGAGCTAAGTTGAGCACTTTCTCTCCTCACTCATCTTGGCTACACGCTCATAATAGACTTTTACAAAGCCCAGAAAAAACCTGGAATTTTCCAAGATTCTAGTTAATATAATGTTCATATCTAAACCCAGTTTAGTGATTATACATAGTTCAGATCTGACTTCTGGGACCATTTATCTAAGGGTACAAAAAAGGAGGGTATTTCATTTTTCCTTTAGTTCATCTGTAATTACAGACAATAACATTGTAAGAATTTTAGCTATAGTGATGCCATCCTCTGACCCAGTCTTCCATAAGACTATAGACATTAGTGTCCCATAAGTCAAAGGTAACTGTCTTATGTTTTTAGAGGCTAATTATAGATGAACTATTTTCCCACACACAAAACCATTACTAAAACAACAAAATAATTTTATGAAAATTTATAGCCAACATTATGTTTTCTCCTTACAGTTTATGTCCACATATTCAAATCACTTAGACATAATACATTGCCACATCAATAGTCATAATTGTGCTAAAAAAATATTTTCATAAGATTGTAGACTTAGTACCAAGTGGACAATTTAATGCTCAACAACAAATTAATGTGCCATGGGCAAAAATTTAAAAAGTAGTGTATGTAGATAGAAAGGTATATACATAGATATAGATAGATGGATAGACATAGAAAGATAGCTATAAGAATAAACATCATATAGATATATACATATTTCTATGTATTTGTCTATACGTAAAACTTTTAGAATGCTGTTGTTCAACAAATCATTCATTTTTTTCTTGTACAATTCCTTGAATCTCAAAAGAAAAGGGAATCAATCATTATGTTGATTCTACAATACAACTGCATGAAATGAAATCACATCAATCTGTGCCCTATACAAACATTTAAATGAGCTTAGTTTAGCAAATAGTTGCAGATAGAATAACTACCTCATATGTTGATTTTTCAAAGAGAAGGTCAATGTGATATTACAGAATATATTATTGTTCAAGGACAAGATTGGTCTGATTACAAAATCATCTGAAAGTACTTAAAAGCTATAAGCATGCTCACCTATTGTTTAAATACATGATATTAAAAAACAAACACATTTCAAAAACTTTGATGAAGTCTAATGCTCTCAGTATATAATGACTATAATTCTAGAATTCTAACACTTAAACAAAATATTCTGGACCCATGTGTGGCAGGAAATTTCACTTTATCTCATTGGATATAACTAAGTTTTTATATGTACATACCTCATATAAGTCCATACCTCAAAAGAAGACAGTGATTGGTTATAAAATGACACCTGTCATAGACCATATGCCTGTCATGTAGTTAATTGAAACAGTCAACTTGAAATTGTATGGTCCACAGAGAAAGAGGATTTGCAACACACTTTCTCAACTTATTGAAATCATCTTATAATTGCTTATACTTTGGCAATAAAGTATTCTTTTACTTGTTTGATTCATATTTATTTCCTGAAAGCCTTTTTACTTACTCCATGTTACATCTGGAGAAGATCCCTTAGATGATAGCTGAGGGAAATATAAGAGCAAGTGATGGTGGGAATAGAGGGAAGCACGTTGACTTCATCTTGTGACCTAGTTCTGGAGTCAATTAAGTTACCTTTCCATTCAATTATGGTCCTAGTCCAATTCTGTCTTGTGAAAAAAAAATATTCAATTGAAGGAATTGGGAGGAAATTTTCTTGCATTGTTTAAATTTAGCCCTATGTAGCTAGGAAACTAACCACCTCTCCCTGGTGCTTAGAGATCCTTAACTGAAGACCTGGGTTATGCTTATCAGAAACCCAGATAGAACCAAAAATTAATGCAAGGAGTTTTCTCACAATCATATATCTCCAGCAACCCATATTTTTATTTGAAACTGGCCCTGTACAGGTCAATCAAGTATTGTTTCCATGTTCCTCTGATTGAATACAGACACAGATTCATTTTCAAGTTCATGGTAGATGTGACCATGGGGGTAACCATATTCAATGACCCAGTAAGAATCAATATTAACTCAGGAGGCATGAGAGAGGGAGAAGTGTTCATCTAGAGGGTTTCGCAGTGTCATGTAGGACACACTTAAAGTCAAAATAGAAAATGGAGTACCTATTGAGGGAATGTCTTCAGTTCATATCCTAGCCATCTCACCAGCTGTCAAGCCACCCAGAACAGAAAGCAGGCTCTAGAAGACTTAACCTTTTCATTCCTGAAAGACCTTTGTTGCAGACATTTCTCCCCCCACCCTTCCCTTGATGATTGATGAGTGCCTCAGCATCCCACCACACCTCTGAAATATTTTCTTTTTTTCTTGTTTTGTTTTTTTTTTTCTTTTAAAGACCAGCCTTAAGCCCAAATCACTCAGGTATTAGAATAAATCCTATTTGTCAAAGTGTGGGCCCTGATTGGCTCAGGATGAATCTAATTAACAATTGTTTATGCTTTCACAAGAAACCCTGAGGGTGTTCCCTTCCCCTATCATTTTTTAGAGGCCATTCTTTTCCTTAATTTTTGGTTAAGTATAAATCACTGAAGGGGAGCTACTTCAGTCAAACTGAGTCCTGTTAAAAACCTTAACTTGAAAAGGCCAAGGTCCCCCATTACATTTTGGGCCATCTCTAATTGCCCTGATCTATATCTGGACACTGGACCCAGATGGCTCCTTAGGAGAAAGTGAGGGTGGCAACTTTGTACAGCACTCCTACACTTATATCCAAATTGCTTGCATACCAAGGCATCACCTCCCTGATGTCATGATCCCCTTCATGAAAAAAGGACAAACACCAAACAACATGTAGGACCACTTCCATTCATATTTTACTCTTCTCACTAGATAATGACTGTGATGCTATGGGTGTATCCCCGCTTCCCCCTTCTCTCGTTTTCAGTTTTATAACTATAATCAAATTATCTCTGTCATATCTGTATGTCTCCACTTCCTATAACTTGCTAACCCAAAATATTTTGACATCTTTGGCCATACTCCTCTCTATCTTATCTCAAATGCAAGCTCTTTGGAAACAAGCAGTGTATTCCATTTGGCATTGTTTGTTTCCCGGTGCTTAGTACAATGTTTGTACAAAGTAACTCAAGTCAACAGGCATTTGTTGAAAACACTTACCTTGTGCCATGTACTGTGCTAAGCACAGAAAGAAAGAAAAAAAGTTCTTGTTGCTAGGAACCTAATGGTCTGATGATCAAGGCAACAAGCAATTTAGCATCATGGGGGATTGTAAAAGATATGGTTTAAATTTGTCTTGAGGGAAGTCAGAAAAACCAGGAAATAATGATGAGCAGGGAGAAAATTACAGATATGCTGGACATCCAGTGAAAATGCAATCAGAAGATGGATTATGTGAGGAATAGATCAAACAGTACATGGAGGGGAGTCAGGTAAAAGGAGACAGGAAAGGTAGGGAGGAGTCAGAACATGAAGATCTTTAAAAGTCAAAGAAAGTTTTATATATTTGATTCTAGAAGTAATAGAGAATCAGTGGAGTTTGTTGACTAGGGGGTAACATGGTCAGACCCAGTTCTGGAGGATAATTTTGATAGTTGAGTTGAGGATGTTTTGGAATAGGGAGCTAGAAAACAGAAACCATTCAGAACAGTATTACAATAGACCAGGTGTAAGGTGATGAGTGGTTCTACCAGGGTGTTTGCAGTGTTATAAGACAGAATGGGGTAAATCCTAGATATGTTATAAAGGTAGACTATATAAGATAGAACTCAATAACAGATTGGATTTGGGAGGTTGATTTGTTGAGAATGAAATCTATATAGTGAGCTTGGATGCTTGGAAGGATGGTGGTTCCTTTAATGGTAATAGTAATTGGAAGATCTTCCCTGCTTGAAAATATACTCTGCCCCAATAGGTTGAATGTAGTCACATGGAGCCTGTGGTGGGAGGAGTTTGCTGAAGGGTGGAGGAGAGCCCACAGAAAATGGGAATCAGAGCTAGCTAGCCTGGGAGGAGAAGAGGATGTGTCCCAGGGAGTTAGGCAGACTTGTGAGTAAATATTAGTTTGTGGGAAGGCTAAAGGATGGTGTGGCTTTCTGGGCTGTTGTGGTTTATTAACTTCTTTGCTACTATGATGGAATCAGCTTACTGGTTTTGGGATTTGGTTTTCTGGTGTCTGAATAAAGGTTTTGCTTCTGTCTTCTATATGGAGAATGTTATATTTTGCGATTGAGCACCATGCTGGTATATTTATAGTGATTGTGGCCAGTGGAACTATTACATTGGCACTATAGTTCCCTTGCCAGTGAGAGGAAAGAGGAAGAGAAGAGTGTTGAAGGGAAGGTAATAATGATTTCAGTTTTGAGTAGGTTACATTTAAGGTATCTATGGGACTTCTTATTTGAGATATCCAATAGGCAGTGAGAAAGTTGTGACTAGAGATTAAGAGAGATGATAGAGGCTAATAAATAAATCTTAGCATCCTGTTTGCAAAGATGATAAATTAATCTGTGGGAGATGATGAGATCACCAACTCAAAGAATAAAGAGAAAGAGAGAAAAAGAAAATCACCCAGGGAAGAGGCAAGTGGATATTACTTGGATGAAGGGTCAGAAAAAGGAAACTGAGGAGGAAAATGAGGAAATAGTAGAGAAAAAAAAACTAGAGAGAGGAGAATATTAAGGAGAAGAGGATGATCAATCATGTCAAAGATTGCAGAGAGTTCAAGTTGGGTGAAGAGTTAAAAAAAAGCCATTGCTTTTGACAATGAAGAAGTCATTAGCTACTTTGGACAGAACAGTTTCAGTTGAATGATGAGATTGGAAGTCAGAGTCAGGAAAAAAAATGAGAGAAATCTTAGACAGTGATTGTACACACTCTTCTCAAGTTTAGCCACAAAAGGAGTACAGATGTAAGATAATAGCTAGTAAAGAAGCATGGATAAATTGAAAGGTTTTTTGAAGACGAAGAGACATAGACATGCTTACAGCCAGTAAGAAAGCAGCAAGTGGAAAGGGAGAGATTGAAGGCTAGTGAGAGAGTGGGGATAATGGTGGGGTAATTTACTGGAGAAGATGGCATGGGATGTAATCACTTATGTATGCAGAGTAACGTGCCTTGGAAAGGGGAAATGCCACCTTTTCCTGTGAGAACAGATGGAAGGAGGAAAGAGTAGCAAAAGATATCAGAGGAACATCTCCTTAAGTAGCTTCATATTATTTTCAGTGAAATATGAGAGGGCAGGAGGATGAAGAGCTGTGAAAGTTTTAGGAAGGATTAAAAGATTTAGAAAAGTCACTGTAGTGAGTGGGATAGTAAGTACTTAAATGCTGTTCTCATTTATTCAGAATTTCTACAGATGCTCCTTTTTGCAGAAGGCATTGTATTGTTTGCACCCAGCCCCAAAATGCTACTATATAATTTCAATAATATTCATAAGCAGCCAAAGCACAAGAATATCCGAAGATCTTTTAATCAATAGTTAACCCTTTTTGTACATTAGACAAAACATAATGTTGATGTTATCTTCATGTCATATAATATTACATTTTAAAACAAATGTCTACATGTTTGACATAAGAAATTCATTGACTTTGTGACATATTGGCATTTATATTGTATTGGCAACTCATACTTGATGTGATCAAAGCTACCAGAGAATATTAAGGGAGGCTAGAATGAGAAGGGGTAGATTTCCAAACCTTATCTAGGGTACACAAAAGCCTGCTATTGGCTGGGCTTTCATAATCACTGTTATCTCCTTAATTATGCAGAGTTAACCACCCCAAAAATCTGTTGTTACAGAAAATGTCTGTTTTATTAAACTGAACTAATTTTTTGACTTCTAAATTTTACATTTTATAATTTCTGTGGCTGGAAGTGTTCCCAATGGTTCATCAGTTTGTTTTTGTTTTTTTTTTGTTAGTTTGTTTTGTTTTATTTGTTTTGCTATGTGTCTTTAAGGAGGATTATGGGTTTGGTTGCCTTTACTAAGTCACAGGATCAAATGGTACCTTTCCCTTCATTTCAATCAAATGCTGATGACAAATAATAAAATAAAAGTAATAGTTATTTAAAGTTACCTAGGAGACAGTAAGATAGAAAAAGGGGATTCATGAAAGAGCCAGGTACAATTAAAGTATTCTGGGGGAAAAAAAAAAACTGACTCATACAGCAATTAAACTTATATTGATTTTAAGAAAAAAATGATGTAAATATTTTGGAAAAAGAAAGTCTGAATCTGTGCAAATTTAGTATGAAAAATGGTGTCATTTTGTCCTTCCAATGAATAGAACTCAAAGATAAACTTTTCAAAATGAATTGATAATTTGCGAGTGCAAAAACTATCTGAGACTATAAGGGAGAAACAAAATTTCTGCCAAATGTCCCTGAGTAGTTTCCATGGGCCCATGGTGAACAATTTAAATTGACTACTTAATGGTAGAATAAACACTGCTTCCCCTAAAATCCCAAATCTTGATTCATTTAATGCTTGAAATGCAGTTCTCATTTAATAGTACTATTTCCTTCACTGTGTATGCATTCAATTCACTTTTCTGAGCACAAATGATATTTACATGAGGAATTCACAATTCTCTTGTGCAAAGGTGAGGTATCTTATTCTTTTCACATTTTGGCAGACGACTGATTAAAAACTCCAGCAGCTCCCTATTACACGGAGAATGAAATATTAAGTTCTCTCTCTGGTGTGTGAAACACTTCAGTGTGTGTCCCCTTGCTACCATTTTAATTTTCTTGCACATTACTCATTTCTTGGCACTCAGTCATCCTGGTCCACTTGTGAGTCATCATATGTAACTTTATTTAGCATTCAAAACCCTTCAAAATTTACTGCTCACCACTGCAACACACACACATACACACACCGTTCTGTTCTTCTTACACCTCACTCCCCAACAAGAACTCTTTGATCTGGTGTCCTGACTGCTTCATGAAAAAGAGTCCAGGCATTCTTTCTGGCTGTCCCCCATGTCTGGAATTTTCTCCCCCCTTTGCTCAGACCAATGATATCCTTGGCTTTCTTTAAGCCACAAAGAATACTCCATCTTCTACATGAAGTCTTCCCTAACCTCCTGATTCCAGTGCTTTCCATCTCTTTATTCCCTATTTATCCCATATATAGCTTTCTTTGTATATATTTGTTTGTATTTTGTCCTCCTAAGTAGATTGTACAGACCTTGAGGGTAGGATTTTCTTTTTCATATCCCCAGTGCTTAGAACTGACTGGCATGTAGTCAGAACTTAATAAATGTTTTTGATTGAATTTTAATTCAATAAACATTTATTATGCACCTTTGTGCTGGCTGTCTCTCCTCCCCTTTGGCCCTCAAGGTTCTCCTTCCTCATTTCTTCCTGTGAGAATCCCTGGTTCAAATGGTCTGTTTCCGAGGAGAGCTTCCTGTCTCTGCCCTCCCCTGCCCCAACCCTAGTTGCTAATGCCTTATCCTCTAAAGTTACTATTCTAGTATCTATATTTTTAAATTTTATTTTGAATCTATGGAATAAAACAAACATTTCCATAACATAGCACAATAAAAAAATATTGCACATGAAACTGCAAATCTACTGTACAACTTGCTATTTCTTTCAAATATAAAACAATATTATTGTATAAATTTCTTTTTTTCTTCCCCTTTTCTTAGATGTATGTCTGCATGTGTGTAAGTGTGCACACACATTTAAAATTATCCTACACATACTTCTATTTGTCATTTATTTTTCAGGATGCAGATAGTATCTGTTATATATTCCTTTGTGTATACATTGTATCATCCATTAGAATTTCTGCTCCTTGAGAGCAGTGATCTTTCCACTTTTGTCTTCATAAATCGAGAATTTAATAGAGTTCTTGGAATAGGGAGACCGAAAAATGATATCTTTTTTTTCTTTTGCCTTTTTGGAGGGCAGTTGGGGTTAAGTCATTTGCCCAAGGTTACACAGTTAGTTTTTGTGTGTGTGTGTGGGTGTTAAGTGTCTGAGGCCGGAACGGAACTTGGGTCCTCCTGACTCCGGGGCCGATGCTTAAAGGGCTTTCAATGAGACATTAAGGAACCTCGGTCAGTGTACAAGTCAGTATGTCAGTAGTTGTTTAGGGGTGAGTTTCTGTGCCTGGGATAAACAGTATTTGGAGACACTTGAGCCACACTGAGGCATTATGATTAACTAGGGGAGATTGGCTCTACTTGAAAAGAGGCCAAAAATCCATGTTGGGGGACAGCTGTGGAAGAGTGCAAAGGATAGAGCACTGGGCCTAGAGTCAGGAAGACCTGATTTCAAATTTGTCCTCAGAAAATTAATAGCCATGTGATCTTGACCAAGTTACTTAATGCAGTTTTCCCAAGTTTCCTGGTCTGTAAAATGAACTGGTGAAAGAAATGACAAATCACTCCACTGTCTTTTCCAAGAAAACCCCATATGGGTACATGTCTGAAACATCTGAACAAAAATACTTGTTGATTGATTTGAAAGGCTGTCACTGAAGAGTATAGACATGACTGGAGAAGAGATAGGTTGGTAGGGAGAGATAAATGCCAGCTGCCATGTCCAGGATGTCAAGGTACAGCCCCTGGGTCCAGAGCTAGAGCAAGCTCAACTGAAAGGAGAAAGGATGAGCAATTTGGTGCCTGGGCTCCTGGATTAACTGTCAGCAATCACACACTAATGTGAACACTCTGTACAGTTCTTTAGCCTTAGATAAGGCTGGCCTGGGAAGAACCCAGAGGTCAGGTATGAGTGCTGCTACTGTCTACCTTAGTGCTTAGCTGCACCTGCTCTGCTCAAAGCACAGCCATGTTACTGCCCCAGGTTCCTTGATATCTTCCGGAAACCTCCTTCCTTTTGAGAATTAGTATTGCCTTCAGAGACCTCAGTGATCCACTCCTGGAGAGCCTGTTTTGGCCATACAGAAATTGTGTACCCAAACTTATTTCAAAGGCAGATTATGCCCTTTCAGAAAAGACCTTTGATGCTAATGGATTCAATCTATAAACTCACAAAAGTTTCCTCTAAAACAGACCTCAAAAGTAGTCATCTAGTCTCTGTTTGAAAACTTCAGCAGTAAACTCCCTATGACTGAATATTACTTTGGGAGAGCTTTCATTGTTAATCTATTTTTCCTTTCTGACAAGCCCAACTCTGCTTCTGTGACTGACTCCCTACTTCACATTCAGCTTTCTAGGGCACAGCAGAACAAGTCTAAGCCTGCTTACCATGACAGCTGTTAAATATTTTAAGACAGTTAGAAAAATGTGGGCAAACTTCTCTGAATCCCAATCTCTAGAGCCATGACCAGTGCTGGTGCAATTGTTTTTTTCTTCCTCTCCTCTCAAATGTACCTAGAACAGCCTACTTCCCTCCCCAACCCTAGTACTGGTGAAAGTGACAGCAATACAGGTTCCAGGCTTCTGGAATGGTAGGAGAAAAAAGAGGTATCTCATCTTTCTAAGTGAGGATTTTGGTTGAGTAATACAAGGTGAGCTGAGTATTGATTGACCCATAAAGTGATGTTTTTTATTCTTGTTGACTTTGGCATTCTATGGAAATCATTGCTGTCATCACCTCTCTAAGAACAAATCATGAGACTTCCTTCCATTTCCTTCTAGACCACCTTCTTAATTTTCAATTCAACAAACATTTATTAAGCACCTACTCTCTACTAGGCAGTGTGCTAAACACTGGGGATTACTACTGTTTCACTGAACATTTTAAGTACAACAAATTTCACCACAAACCCAGAAAGCTTTAAATACAAACACCTAACAAAACATCTACTTCTCAGCATTGCTGGTATTAAGGACTGGGAGTGGAGTTTTGAAATAATTTCCTTTTGTAAGAATTTTAAAGGAAAGTTTGTTTCCTATAGTGTACAGTACAACAATATTAAATAGTGTTGGAAAGAGTTGGTTATCACTAGTTATGAAGAGAAGAGTTGTGTGCACGTGTGGGAGAATCCTCACTGTAGACCTAAGTAGAAACACGGCAATGTTATTACTACTATTATAAATTTAACTTTTTTTTAAATAAATAATATGCTAGTGAAATTCCTTTTTTCATATTCATGGAGTTTACTCTCAAAACACTTCCAATCTAACAGGGGAGATAATATGCAAACAAATACATACAAAGTAACTTATACACTTTTGACAAGACACAGGGTCAAGGGTGAAAATAGAATAAGTGGGGGGTGGAATAGAATGGAGAGAAATATAGTCTTTCACAACATGACTGTTATTTATTTATTTATTTATTTTGCTTTTTGGAGGGCAATTGGGGTTGTGTCTTGCACAAGATCATACAGCTAGTAAATGTTAAGTGTCTGAGGCCACATTTGAACTCAGGTCCTCCTCACTCCAGGGCTGGTGCTCTATTCACTGTGCCACCTAGCCACCCCCTACAACATGACTGTTATGGAAATACACATATCTACATATCTACACATGTATAACCTATGTTGAATTGCTTGCCTTCTCAATAAGAGTGGGTGGAGAGGGAAGAAGGGTGAGAATTTTGAACTCAAAGTTTAAAAACAAACGGTAAAAATTGTTTTTACACACAACTGGGAAATAAGATATACAGGCAATGGGGTATAGAAATCTATCTTGCCTTACAAGAAAGTAAGGGGGAAGAGGATAAAAGAGAGGGTGATAAAAGGGAGGACAGACTGGGGGAAAGGGTAATCAGAATGCTTGCCATCTCAGGATGGGGGTGGGAAGGGAGAGATGGGGAGAAAATTTGGAACTCAAAATCTTGTGGAAATGAATGTTGAAAACTAAAAATTAATTAATAGGAAAAAATAAACCAAAACAATGTATATGCAGGATAAACAGGATATAATTAATGTAGGAAAAACCCTAGAAGAAATAGGGGATAGAGAAAGCTTCTTATGGATCGCCTGTTGTTTTATTTCTCCTGAGTAGGTCTACGTGAATGAGATTTGCTTCTTCCAGAAATGTATTCTTTTGTTGGTCATTGAACAAAGATGTGTATTGCTGAGGACAGTGAAAAGTTAAGTAACTTGCTTAGTCATAGAGCCAGAATATACTTCTCTATCTAGTATACACATACATATATATGTGTGTGTGTGTGTATTTTATATTATATGTTTCTGGGGGAAGTGAAAACTTCTCAGAACTTCCCTCTTCCCTCCCCCCACTCCTTCACTTCTGCTGTTAATCAGCAGCAAGGCCTTTGAGGAGGCTTTCAGATTTCCTGACTCTGTTGGCCCCTCCTCTGAGCCAGTGGGAGTCAGGGACAGCCTGAGCTCACTCCTCCCCATTGCTTTTGGACCCTTTCCCTTGCTGTCAACAGCATCCTTGTTCTTTGTAAGCCATAGTGGCGGGCTCCTCTGTTGTTTGCTATTAGGGAAAATTTTCGCACTGAGATTTGAGCCAATCTCTCAGCCAATGGGAGAAGTGATAGCCGTGGGAAAGGGGTTTGAGTGCATTAGGGTATAAATCCCTGTTCTGCCTTGTGTAATGTGCCTCCTCCTCATGATCAGTCATGGGGAATACTGCCCTCTTCTCTCGGGGAAGAGAATAAATTCCTGTTCTCATCCTAAGAGATCTCTATGTTCTTAATTAAACTTTGGATGAGATTTTTCGTCACAAACATATATGTATATGTGTGTATAGACATATGTGTACATGTACACAAATGCACATATAAATCATAGTTCTGCTTGCAAAATGTTGGTGTATTTGTTTCTTTTGAACCACATCTGTGATTTCATAAGTGTAAAGAACTCTTAATGAAGAAGGTTCTTTCCCAATGCAGGCCAGTAACTTAGATTCTTTTTTTTTTTTTTCAGTAACTTAGATTCTTCAAATTTTCTATCACGACTTTAATTCACTTGCCTAGGCCTCCAACTAGTATGTATCAGAGATAGGCCTTGCATCTAGCTCTTTCTGATCCCAAGACTGGCTATCTCTTTACTATGGCCTATGATAAGAATAATAAGCATTCAATGCATTTTTATAGAGAGTGAACTGTATTGTGGATATTATTGAAAACATTACTTTTAGTGACTTTTTTCTTTTTGTCATTTTGTTATAGTCCTTGGAGATAGTAAAAAGGCAAGTTTGGCCCTGCAGATCCTTGTGTATTTTTTTGTTTCATAGGTTCATGGCCTCAATAGCCATCATCCAGTGGCCAATCTTCTAGTGGCAAACCCTTCTGTACTTAATTAAGCTGGTCTTGGGAGAGCAGATCAAATCTATTACACAGACTTTATTCGAAGACTTTCCAATTTCCTTTAAAAACTCATTCATCAGTGAGCAAGAGAAGATAATTTTCTGTGTGACACACTTGGGCTATGAAGAAGTCACACTAGGCAGGCAGGTGGCCTATTCCCCTCACAAAAGAATAGTAATCAGAAATGGTGCCAATACTTTGCTGATTTTATTTATTCTGAAATTGGTTGCATTCCTACATTTCTCTTGCTTATTTAAAAACTGTTAGAATTTTTTTTTTTTGCTTCCATGGTGAAAGGAAACAACATGTATCTCTCCTTATCAGGCTTAAGTATAAAGTCTAAAAATAAACCAACATTAATTAAATTGCAAATGTAATCATGGGGTTTGATTCAATTATTAAAAAAAAGCAGGACTGGCATTATGTAAAATTCCCTGGAACATTTTATCAATAGCATCAGGAATACTTTGCCAACCTAAACCGGCCATAGTTGGTCAGGAGTTAGCCAAGATACAACATATCAAAATTATCATGAAATATGAATCTAATAAATCTGCCTATTTGTTTTAGTAAAAATAATAATAATTATATTTTATGTATTACTTTAAGATTTACAAAGTATTTTATGAATATTATCTCATTTGTTCTTCAGAACAAACCTGGGAGCTATATGCTATTTTTATGCTAATTTTGCAAATGAGGAAACTGACACAAATAGAAGCTAAATTTTTTTGTTCATAGTAATTGTCTGAGATAGAAATAAAACTCAGGTCTTCTTAACTATATACACTACCCTGTTGTGTTTTTTTTTTAATTTATAATTTAACAATCATCTAAACACAAATGTATTAATATACAAAGAACACAAAAAGAGGATTGCATATGAAAACATTCGTTTCACTAATGTACTAATTGTTGAAAAAAAAGCACATATTAAATTTAGGATAATAAGAATAAAATCGCCCTGATTCTATTTATATCTAAAGTGAAGATTTTCCCACACATGCCCAAATCCTTCCCTTCACTAATATTGATATCCATTCCTAACTGCTAGAAACCCCAAAGTTTTTTTACAAGCTTGTATAAGAAGCAAACTTTCCTCCGAAATTCTTGCGAAAGGAGATGATCTTGAAGATCTTAATACCAGTGACACTGAGCACAAGTAGATGTGCTATGAGGTGTTTATATTTCAAGCTTTCTGAGTTTTGTGGTGCAATTTGCGATACCTATAATTTTCAATGAAACAGCATGTTGATTGAAGTTACCTAATAAAACAAAAGTGAGCATATTGCTGCAGACTATCAACACATAAAAACTTCTGAAATAGGCAACAAGAGATAAATATGACAAATGTTCATTTTCTATCAGCCTGTTAAGTAGGGAGTAGTAATGTGCATAATTTCTTCTATTTGGTTAAAAATGTTCTATTTTTATAGTCACAATTTAAAAAAAAAATAAAGTACTGAAAATGTACCTGTTACAATGGTCTCTTGACAGGCATTCAGAATAGGAACAGCATAAACTTACTGAAGATTTACCATGATCCCCCCCTGGTCATAAAATAAGGCAGAAAAAATTCAAATTACAGTTCCTTACCTTTTTCTCTTAAAACTTATAGTCAATGATGTGATTGTATCTAAATGTGAAAACAAAAATGAATCTGTCTAGTACAAAATAGTCATTTTTGAGACTAAAGTGTTTGACTGAAAGATGCTTTCAGTACATATGTCTTCAAGTGAGAGACTGAGTGTGGATTCTGTAACCAAACCATGGTTGGCAAGAGTGAAATGGACCCCATT
>NW_027185761.1:5300444-5331829 GCF_028583685.1 Petaurus breviceps papuanus | reverse complement strand
TATGCAATAGGTTTGATATGCTTTCCCAAGACCAGCTTATTAAGGAAAAACAGAAGGACTTACCATTAGAAGATTGGTCACTGAAGGATGAATATTGAGGCCATGAACCTATGAAAAATTCAAGTACACAATCATCTGCAGGGTCAAACTTGACTTTTCAGTTTCTCCAAGGACTACAGAGATAGAGATCATTGAAGCCAACCCCCATATTTCACATGCAAAAGAAATGGAGCATTAGGGAACTGAAGTGACTTTCCCAGGGACACCCAGATTTTTCTGACTCCAAGTCAAGTGTTTTATTGTACTGGCAACCACACCAGCATGTCCAGGATGGCTGCTACCACAGATTCTTGGATCTGCTTTACTAGGAAAGATAGCTGTTTAAGGGGTCAACAATCTTTTTAAATTATATTCGTTAGTTCAGGGAAAAAGTCAGGACCCTGAACTTCAGAGAAAATAAAATCAGAGAAATAAAGACCAACATACAGGGTTCTGACTGCCTGAATCACCTATATACTCTACATACATCCCTGTATCAAGAGAGCATTTACTTCTTAGAATTTTGAGAGTTCTGAACATATGGCCACTCAGAATCTTGACCATGGAATCACAAACACTCATCATAAGCAATCCCCCAAAGCAAAATACCAATTCAGAGTATATATATACTTCTTGAGTCAGAAGGCATCACAACCCTTGTGACTCAGTGCCTAATTAGAAATTTGAAAAATGTGTGAAAGCCTTCCTGCAGGCAAGCCTCCCCTAAGCAAGCTTCCCTTAATGGGCTCCATGTGAGGTCTATTAATGGGCAGGGAAGATCTTAAATCTCATTAATATTATACCTATTCATTATTCTTTTCTGTCATTTTTTCTCATAAGTAGTAATAGAAAGGGAACTCATTACCTCTGATAGCTTACAAGAACTGACAAGATCAATATGTCTAAGAAAAACTTAGAGAAAACACTTGTTAAATGATTCTTAATGGACTATTGGGGAAAAGTTATGGTTGCAAGGAAATCTCCATAACTTTTCCAAAAGTTAAGGGGTACATTCCCAAAATAGCATTAATTATCTGATGACAAAATGTTACAAGACAAAATGACCCTTAATCACATTATTTGTCTCCTATGCCTTATGTATAAATGTCTATAAGCCACACTCTTATATTTGTATTGATATTTTAAAGACAATTCTGTCATGCAGTATAAAGTCATAGAGAATGAATATTTTTATAAAAACATCTAAGTAGTCTAGTGGATAAAGTGTTAAACTTGGAATCAGGAAGAACTGAGTTCCAATTCTGCTTCAGAAACTTAATAACTGTAAACCTGGGGAAGCCATTTAACCTCTGTCTGCCTCAGTATATATATAATGGGAATCATAATAACACCTAACTCAAAAAAATTTTATGGAAAATACTTTGTGACCTTTAAAGTTCTATACAATTATTAACTATTTTTATATTTAGATCTGCTGTTCTCATCTGAAGTGTACAGTCAGTTCTGCTATAAGTCAGCATACACATTCCTAGAAATCATAGTAGTATGCAAGATTGCTAATGAAAACCAGAGTGCTTATGGAGGAAATGGGGTTTTCAACACAATACTCAAAAACTTGTTCAGTATTGAGGGGAGGGAGAGGGGAACTGACAAATTCAGTAGATAGAATTGGATAGGGGGAGCACTGCCATAGCAAAAGGTGAGGGGATTGTGGGTAGAGATTTTGTCTTTGTGCTGATTCTCCTCCACACAGCTTTGATTACACCAGAAGATATACAATAAAGATGGAAGGTAACCTTAAAAAAGTTTGTAATTTGTGAGTTACTACTATAAAGTGGTACATTTTTCTGTGTTCTTGTTATTTCTTGGGGAAGAAATAGAGCACAAGCAAACCAAAAGTAGCATTATTAAAAAATAATATTTCAATCATGTTGGAATAAATGTTTGTTTTCAAACCAAGTTCTATAGCCGAACTGACTCTACTCATATTTTCAATCAATTTTACTTGTAATTTATTCGTCTTTCCAGAACCTTTCCAACTTTTGAGGTGCTATTCATTTCTCACTTAGTCCTTGATGTCTTAAGTCATTTCCAACAATTATATGCTGCACATTTTAATTCCACCCCAATCAGATTATAACAGTTGGGTCCAACATATCCATTTCTTATTAAAGATTTTTTTTTTTTTACTTACCATTAGTGATGACATAACATGAGCAGTTCTAATTACTTCGGATAGACAATGTGGAAGGTTAAGTAAAAGGAAGTGAGAATGGGAAAGAAACAGGAAAATAGGGCAGCTAGGTGGCACAGTGAATAGAGTACTTGCCATTCTCAGGTGTATAGGTTTTTGAGTATTTGATGCTTGAGGAAATAATAATGCCAACGATAGAAAAAATCTCTTTTTCTGGGAGCATTTTTTCTTGGACACCCTTTTCTCTTTCTACATTCTTTTTTTTCTTTTTTTTCTTTTTTTGCCTTTTGGAGAGCAATTGGGGTTAAGTAACTTGGCCAAGGTTACATGGCTAGATTTTTCATTTGGGTGTTAAGGGTCCATCTGAGGCCGGAACCAAACTCGGGTCCTCCTGACTCCAGGGCTGGCACTTTACTCACTGCGCCATGTAGCCACCCCAAAATACTTTTTTTTTTTTGCTTTTTGGAGGGCAATCAGGGTCAAGTGACTTGCCCAAGATCACATGACTATTTTTTTGTGTTAAGTGTCTGATGTGGGATCCAAACCCAGGTCCTCCTGACTCCAGGGCCGGAGCTCTAATCACTGCACCACCTAGCCACCCTCTACATTATTTCAAGAACAGTCTCTCCTATTTTAACATTATTCATTCTCCTATTAACTATGAGGTCAATCTGTATATTATGATAATTCTTTTAAAATAATTCCCCCCTTGTAATGGGAATGTAAATTTTTAAGATCTTCTGCCCCTAGGCTAAAGTGTACCTGGAGCCTGGGGTGGGATGCTTGTTTTTCAGTAGATACTTCTTGATTGGCTAGTGAGTCAATAAGTTTGTTACATTCTCTGAGCCAGGAGAAGGCTATATAAGCCCTGATGTGTAGCTTTGTTTTGGGGCTCACTTTGATAAGTGTTCTGTGATTTGATGAAACTCTGGGAAGCTGTTGTTGAGAGTCCCCCGGCTTTGAAAAACCCAGATGTTGATTTGGTATGGATGTGATGGTTGGACAGTTTGGAAACCTTGATCTGTTTCTCTGTCTTGATAATTCTGTCTGTATATTCTGAAGTTCAGGGCGCTGACCTTTTCCCCCTGAACTAGGTAAACGATACATACCTGACTGTTTAAAGTAAGCTTGTTAACCCATTTTGAGTTGCTTTCCTTTATCAAAGCAGATCCAAGAACTTGTGTTGGCAGACACCCTGGGGATGCTGGGGTGCTTGCTGCTACACTCCTCCATAGGATGACAATAATTTCACAAAATTTAATACCGAAACTCATAGGATAAAAGAGATGTTTTATAAAATTATTCTCAGTTCTCCTGTCTAGATTATTATTCCTCAGTCTCCTTTACACGCCATTCTTCTTTTTCCTAACCCACAAACCTCTGTCCTCCCCTTCTAACTCCTATCTTCCCTTCTAGCTCTACATTCTCTACCTTAGTGATCTAATAATTTTCAATAAATATAATTATTATATATCTATACATAACTTCCCAATCTCTATGCACAGTTCTAATTTCTCTTCTGAACTCTTTCCCACATAAAAAAAAATTCACTATAGTAACTACTTAGATTTCCAATAAGCACCTCAGTCTCAATATGTCCAAAATGGAAAATGTTTTCCCCCATTGCATCAAAGAAATCATAGCTAGTCATAAAGATTTGCACCATAAGTGAGGAAACATTGTTATTTGAATCAATGGACACCAACCACTTGAAATTTCTTTTGACATATCAAAAATTAATTTCATAGCTCTTTTTCCTTTGCAATACTGTGACCTTAATTAAGGTCAGTCTGTCTTTTCATGCCCTAGAAAAAAAAACAGAACTCTAAGCTTGTGAGTAATAAGATTTAGAGATGGCAATAAAATAAATGTGACAACTGTTAAAATAATGGTTTGTTTAAAAAGGAGCTCATCTGATCAGAATCAGTGGTTCAGGAATAATTTTTCTGAGAGGTTTGGATTACTGCATATATGTGCATGAAAGAACAGAATTTGGCATAGGATCAAAGAAAACTTTCCTTTTGAATGTTACTGAAGGAATGACACTATTTAGTCTCTGACCTCTTGTTCAAGAGGCAGAACAACATCTTTCAGGTGTCAAAGAAACAGACCACAACTCACCAGTAAAAAATTCAGCATTTTGGTAGTGTGTCTAGGGAATGCAACTGCTCACATTGTCCATATTGTGCATAAAAATACTTCTAAGTTATCTATTTTTGTACATATTAATACTCTAGAGCGTAGCTATGTATATACAGCCATCATTTAGCCAATATTTTTCCCTAATGATTTCTTATTTGGCATCTGAAATTAGACCTTATCTGTATTTTTATGTCTCTGGCCATAGCTGAAATGCACCCCTCCTCTGGGTTTCATTTTGCTCAAAAGTAAAAATAACGAGATTAAATTAAATGATATCAAAAGTTACTTTCAAGGCATAATCTATGTGCTGGAAACTGAACTTGGGTATGTTTGTGTGTGTCATGCATCTTTTTGTCAATCTGGTGAAAGCTAGGGACCACTTCTCAGAATAAAATTTTTAAATACATTTTCAAAATAAAGAGAATTACAAAGGAAACCAATTATATTAAAATATATTATTTATTGGCAAACTTATATACACCCATGTACAATGCACATGTATACTTACGGCCACACATCAATAACCAAATACAATGGACATATAACATGTATTAGAATATACATGCATACACAGATATATATCATGCCTATAAACAAAATGCATTCATATATTATGCCATAATAGACATGTGTATATACATAAATACTTTATTTACATATATGCCTGTTCCTATATATTTTGATTTTCTATGCATCAATCATTCATTGATACCCAGGCAAAGACGTATACTTTAAAGAGAGTTTATTAAATCCATATGCTTCTCTTCATCTTTAATCAGAAACCATGTATGCATGGATCTATCCTAAAGAATTAAGAATGTGTTGACTTGGTTTCATCTGTATTTAAAGAACAAGAGTGCCTGAATAAATACCTCCAAGAATAATCATTAATTATTTCTACTTCATTCACTCAACAAATATTTATTTAGCACACTGTTTGCAGAGCATTGTGATAGAAACTAGGAAAGATAGAACATATAGGGAATGATAGTACATAATATCACAAAGCATATACAGTAGAAAGACTGATACAAAGTTTTGAATGAGGTTCTAGGTCATTACTAATGAAGAGGATCAGGGAAGCTTTCATGAAGAAGGTCGGATTGTTGTACATTAAAGGATATGGATGAATTCAACTTGGAAAGAAAACGAAAGAGGGACATTGAAGAAATATGGCAGCTTCACCTCTATTCATGACTAAACATTCCAGTCCCTAGTCAAGTGTAGACCAAAATAGTGTGTCTGTACTCTGACTATAGATGAGAATTGTGTTGTGCTGCTTACATTTTAATCTCTTATTAGACCGAATGGAGAGAGTAGAAAACAAGGGAGAACACATCTGTTTATGGATCAGAAAATTCAAATTTCTAATTCTGACTGACATTGAGAGAGAGACAGAGAGAGAGAGAGACAGACAGACAGACAGAAAGACAAAGAGAGAGAGACAGAAAGACAGAGAGGAAGAGAGAGAGACAGAGAGTCAGAGACAGTGAGACAGAGATGGAGTAAGATATAGATTTGAACATCTCCTTGTATCAACATACATATGATGGCTCCCTCAAATGCCCTAAAATCCAAGATCATCAATCTACTCATTCTCCCACAGCATTTCAACTGCACAGAAAAGTGGTCATAATCTTGATCTTGACAGTTCCAACATGTGATTCTTTTCCATGTTCATAAATTCAAAAATACCTTCATCTGATGCCTTTATTTTATCATTCCATCTTATCTTCAGTCACATGACCCCTACCCTATTTTTTTCTCTTCATTAAGTCATCTTATCCCTTCCCTCTCCCAAGTCTCTTCCCAGGCCATTATCCCTTTACGGACTCTGTTAATCCTCCTTTTCCTTTTTCAACCCCTAAACAAATCATTAAATTTTATACTAATGTTTATACTTGAATATCTATCCTGTTTCTCCTCGTCACACCTTGATAAAACCCCAATTAATATTGCTTTCACTATCCACATCCCAATATCCACCTATTCAAATAGAAACAAATGCAGCAGGAAGAAAACAGGAAACTGTTTACTGTTCCCCTGCAAATTTATATTACATAATCTCAAATGGGCAATCCTTTTATATCTCCCTAACTGATTCTCTCTTACCACAACAAATCTTCCAGATCTTTTTCATTTCTCCTCAGGCTTCACATGGCACACCTTACCTCATTCTCAGCCCAGGACATTTCCTTAAAATTCATAGAAAGGCAAACCTCTCAACATGAGACCTTTATCTTATATTCTCCCATCCTCTCCAATAGAATGCTGCATCTTTCACCTGTTCTACCAGATATTTAGGATCTACGTGTTTAGTGGATCCTTTACTTATGCCTACAAACATACCTCTATATTTCCCCTAATTTTACAATATTAACACAAACACATTTTATGTAACCACTCTTGCTGGCTATGTATGTTTCTATATCTTTCCTATTCTTCTCAGCTAAAATCTTTGAAAATTGTGCTTCTACCTCCTCTCTTTCATTTCTTTTTTTTTTTTTTTGGTCTTTATTAATTTGTTTACTTTTAGTTTATAAGATACATTGCAACAATTACATGAGTTTCAAATTTTCTCTCCCTCCCTTCTCCCCCCCACCATGGCGGGATACAATCAAGTATAGTATCTGCAAATACTTTCACATTAGGCATTAGTCAGGTTGTAAAGAAGGATTGTAACAGATGGAATGAAGAATGGGAAAGAGGAAACAAAACCAAACAAGAAAAAGAAAAAGGGCAGGTAGTTTGTTTCAATCTGGGTTCAATCGCAGTTCTTTCTCTGGATGTAAACATCTCTCTCCATCATGAGTCTTTTTGGGGTTGACTTATGATTCTGGATAGCTGAGAAGAGACCAGTCTATCAAAGTTGGTCATCACACATACGTTGTGTCCGTATTTGTGTACAAATTCCTCCTGGTTCTACTCTTCTCACTCAGCATCAGTTCGTATAAGCCTCTCCAGGTAAATATGAAGTCCATCTGCTCCTCGTTTCTTATTGCACAATACTATTCCATAACATGCATATACCACAACTTGTTCAGCCATTCCCCAATTGATGGGCACCCCCTTAACTTCCAATTCTTTGCTACCACAAAAAGAGCTGCTATAAATATTTTTGCACATATGGGTCTTTTTCCCACTTCTATGATCTCTTTGGGATACAACCCTAGAAGTGGTATTGCTGAACCAAAGAGTATGAAATTATTTATAGCCCTTTAGATATAATTCCAGATTGCTTTCCAGAATGGTTGGATTGGTTCACAACTCCACCAGCAATGCATTAGGGTTCCAATTTGTCCACATCCTCTCCAGCATTTGTCATTTTCCTGTTTTGTCTCTTAGCCAATCTGACTGGTGAGATGTGGTACCTCAGAGTTGTTTTGATTTGCATACCCCTAATCAATAGTGATTTAGAGCATTTTTTTTGCTATGCTTATAAATATCTTTAATTTCTTCCTCTGTAAAGTGCCTGTTCATATCCTTTGACCATTTATCAATTGGGGAATGACTTGTATTCTTACAGCTTTGACTCAATTTTCTGTATATTTTAGAAATGAGTCCTTTATCAGTGACATAGATTAAAAAAAAAATTCTTTCCCAATTTTCCACTTCCCTCTTAATCCTGGTTAAATTGGATTTGTTTGTACAGAAGCTTTTCAATTTGATGTAATCAAAATTATCCATATTGCATTTTATAATGCTCTCTAATTCTTGTTTGGTCATAAAGTCTTCCCCTCTCCACAAATCTGACGTGTAAACTATTCCTTGCTTTCCCATATTGCTTAGAATATCAGCTTTATACCCAGATCATGCACACATTTCAACTTGATTTTGGTATATGGTGTTAGATAATGTTCTATGCCCAGATTCTGCCATACTATAATCCCATTTTCCCAGCAGTTTTGGAAAATAGTGAGTTTTTATCCCAAAAACTGAGGTCTTTAGGTTTATCAAACAGGAGATTACTGTATTCATTGACTGCTGAGTCTTATGTACCCAATCTATTCCATTTATCCACTACTCTATTTCTCAGCCAGTACCAAGTAGTTTTGAGGACTTCTGCTTTATAGTACAGATTAAAACCTGTTATAGCTAGAGCACCATCCCTAGCATTTCTTTTCATTAATTTCCTTGATATTCTGGACATTTTGTTCTTCCAAATGAATTTTGTTACCATTTTTTTCTAGCTCTATAAGGTAGTTTTTGGGTAAACTGATTGGTATGGCACTAAATATATAATTTAATTTAGGTAAAATTGTCATTTTTATTATATTAGCTTGAGCCAGCCATGAGCAATTGATGTCTTTCCAATTAGCTATATCTGACTTTATATGTGTGAAAAGTGTTTTGCAGTTGTGTTCATATAGGTTTTGGGTTTGTTTTGGCAGGTAGATGCCCAAATATTTTATAAGGTCTACAGTAACTTTAAATGGGTTTTCTATATCTATTTCTTGCTGTTGAATTTCATTAGAAATAAACAGGAATGCTGAGAATTTATGTGGGTTGATTTTATATTCTGCAACTTTACCAAATTTATTTATTGTCTCAAGTAGGTTTTTACTTGATTCTCTAGGATTCTCTAAGTATATCATCATATCATCTGCAAAGAGTGATAGCTTGGTCTCTTCTTTGCCTAACTTGATTACTTTGATTTCTTTTTCTTCTCTAATTGCTACTGCTAACATTTCCAGTACCAGATTGAATAAGAGGGTTGATAGTGGACATCCTTGTTTCACACCTGATATTATAGGAAATGCTTCTAGCTTCTCCCCATTACATATAATACTTGCTGATGGCTTTAAATAGATGCAACCTATTATTTTAAGGAAGGTTCCATTTATTCCTATTCTTTCTAGTGTTTTCTATAGGAATGGATGTTCTATTTTGTCAATAGCCTTTTCTGCATCTATTGAGATAATCATGTGTTTTTTTTTTCTAGTTTTATTGTTGATATGATCAGTTATACTGATGGTTTAACTAATACTAAACCATCCTTGTATTCCTGGAATAAATCCCACCTGATCAAAGTGTATTATCTTGTGATAACTTGCTGTAGTCACTTTGCTAATACTTTATTTAAAAATTTTATATCTATATTCATGAGGGAGATTGGTCTATAATTTTCTTTCTCTGTTTTATCTCTTCCTGATTTAGGTATCAGTACCATATTTATGTCATAAAAATAATTTGGTAGGACTCCTTCTTCACTAATTTTCCCAAATAGTTTGCAGAGTATTGGAATCAATTTTTCTTTGAATGTTTGATGGAATTCACTAGTACCTCCATCTGGCCCTGAAGATTATTTCCTAGGGAGCTTACTGATGACTTGTTCATTTTCTTTTTCTGAGATACGGTTATTTAAGTAATTTACTTCCTCTTCAGTTAATTTGGGCAACCTATATTTTTGTAAATATTCATCCATTTCCCTAAGATTGTCAAATTTATGTTCATACAAAGGGGCAAAATAATTCCTAATTATTGTTTTAATTTTCTCTTCATTGGTTGTAGATTCACCCTTTTCATTTTTGATACTCATAATTTGGTTTTCTTCTTTTTTTTATCATATTGACTAAGGGCCTATCAACTTTATTGTTTTTTTTTTCATAAAACCAGCTCTTAGTTTTATTTATTAATTCAATAGTTTTCTTAATTTCAATTTGATTAATTTCTCCTTTGGTTTTCAGTATTTCTAATTTAGTATTTAGTTGGGGATTTTCAATTTGTTTTTTTTCTAGCTTTCTCAAATGCATGCCCAATTCACTTACCTCTCTTTTCTCTAATTGATTCATGTATGCACTCAGGGATATAAAACTTTCCCTAAGAAATGACTTTGCTGCATCCCACAAATTTTGGTATGTTGTCTTATTATTGTCATTCTCTTGAATGAAGTTACTGATTGTTTCTATGATTTCTTGTTTGACCCACTCATTCTTTAAGATTAAATTGCTGAGTTTCCAATTAGTTTTTAGTCTGCCTTTCCATGACCCTTTATTGCATATGATTTTTATTGCATCATGATCTGAGAATGATGCATTTATTATGTCTGCCTTTCTGCACTGAATTGTGAGGTTTTTATGTCCTGGTACATTGTCAATTTTTTTGTATGTGCCATGTACCACTGAGAAGAAGGCATATTCCTTTTTATCCCCACTCAGTTTTCTCCAGAGTTCTATCATACCTTCCCTCTCTAAAATTCTATTCACCTCCTTAACTTCTTTCTTGTTTATTTTGAGGTTGGATTTATCAACTCAGAGAGGGGGACATTAAGATCTCCCACTAGTACAGTTTGCTATCTATTTCTTCCTCTAATCCCCTTACCTTCTCCCCTAGGAATTTGGATGCTATACCACTTGGCACATATATGTGAAGTAATGATATTGCTTCATTCTCAATGGCGCCTTTTAGCAGGATATCATTTCCTTCCTTATCTCTTTTAATTAGATCAAATTTTGCTTTTGGTTTATCTGAGATATGGATTGCTACCCTGCTTTTTTTACTTTAGCTGAGGCATGATATATTTTACTCCAGCCTTTTACATTCACCCTGTGTGTATCACTCTGTTTCAGATGTGTTTCTTATAAACCGCATATTGTAGGATTATGATTTTTAATCCATTCTGCTATCTGCCTCCTTTTTATGGGAGAGTTCATTCCATTCACATTCACAGTTATGATTATTATCTGTTTCTTTCCCTCCATCCTCTTCCCTCCCCTGTTAATACTTATATTTTTCTCCCCTTCTCTCTTTTCCCCCTTAATAGTTTTCCTTTTGACCACAACCTCCCTAAGTATTCCCTTATCAGCCCCCCTCCCTTTTCCTCCCCTTCCCCCTTACTTCTTTGCTCCCTACTAACAACCCCCCCTTTTCAAACCCCTTTCCCCCTCCTACTGACTGTAGGATATTTTTATACTTAATAAAGTATGTTATTTCTTCTTTGTATCAAGAGTGACAGGAACAAATCTAATGCAAAACTCCTTTCCCTCCCCTCTTTCCCTCTAATATGATATGTTTTGCATCTCTTCTCCATAGAGTCCTTTGCTTAATGGGTTGTTATTCCCTCCTTTCACCAGACCCAATGAGGGAAAAGCTCATATAATACTCATCTCCCTCCCTTCTTTTCCTCTGCTATATTGTTTTTATGCCTCTTTGTGTGGCATAATTTATCCTTTTCCATTCATTCATTCCTCTTTTTCCATTGCAGTGCCTGTGTAACCTTTAATAAGATTTTTAAAATTGTAATGTTATGTAATTTATACTCATACCCTTTACTTGTCTATAAACAGTTTCCTCTTATTTAATAACAGGGTGTGTGTGTGTGTGTGTGTGTGTGTGTGTGTGTGTGTGTGTGTATTTTCCTTGTTTACCTTTCTATGTCACTCTTGCATCTTGCAATTAGAGGTTGAATTTTCCATTGAGTTCTAGATTTTTCATCAGAAAGGTCTGGAAATCTGTTATATCATTGAATGACCATCTCTTTGACTGGAAGAATATGCTTAGTCTTGCTAGGTAGGTGATCCTTGGTTGTAACCCAAGCTCTTTTGCCTCACAGAAAATTTAATTCTACTGCCTCTGATCTTTCAGTGTTGTGGCTGCCAAATCCTGTGTGATCCTCACTATGGTTCCTCAATATTTGAATTGTTTCCTTCTGGCCACTTGAAGTATTTTCTCTTTTACCTGGTAGTTCTTGAATTTGGCCACAACATTTTGAGGACTTTTCAATTTGGGTTCTCTTTCAGAAGGTATCTGGTGGATTCTCTCGATTTCTATTTTACCCTCAAGTTCTAGTATCTCAGGGCAGTTTTTCTTAATGGGCTCTTGGAGAATGTCGTCCAGGCTCATTTTTTCATCATGATTTTCTGGTAGGCCTATGATTCTCAGGTTATCTCTCCTGGATCTGTTTTCCAGGTCAGTTATTTTCCCATTGGGATATTTTACCTCTTTTTCTAATTTTTCATTCTTGTTGTTTTGTTTGACTAATTCTTGGTTCCTCATAGAGTTATTTGTTTCAATTTGGTTTATTCTGGTTTTTAGCAAATCATTTTCCTTGGTTAGTTTTTGGAGATTCGTTTCCATATCATACACTTTTCTTTTGTTTTCTTTTTTTTTTAATTCATTTAGGGTTATTATATACTTTAGACTTATTTAGGGTTATTTTATACAGGTTTATATAATATCTAATTTCATCTAGAACAAGACAGCTTCCCCTCAGTGAAACCCTGGCCTAAGTATATTTGTTTTACATATTTACATCCATTAAACATGGAAGCTTTTCAACCTTATGGCACTGAATGATCATCTACACAGGACATCCTTCAAAAGCTACAATTAAGGACTCTCCTATTTTCTCAGCAATATAAGCCCGATTGAGATCTTCTGATCCATTTGTTTGACATTCGTGTTTAATGCCTGGAATTTTTTTTTTATTGCATCCTTGGAGCTTGCATAGATCATTTTACTTTTCAGAGGTGCTGGTTCTGGTGCCCATAGAAAAAACATCAACTCTTCTTTTCTGGATTCCTTTGTTTCAAAGCTTGCATCATATAAAGCATAGCAACAATACTTTTCAGGAAGCATTCCCACAAAATGTTTGAAAGGATCAGTAATGGTTACACCAACATCTCCCACTAAGATCTCTTTGCCTTCTTCCACAATGATGCATTTTTTGTCAGCACTGAGACAAAAGATAACTGCCTTCTTTCTTTTCTTGATTTCTTCTGGTGTGGAACATTTCTGAACCTCCATATCATAGAAAATGCAGCATAATTCATCAGCTACTTATACTCCAGAGGCCATCTTTCCAAAGCAGATGATCTGGAGTGTGATCTGGTTCCTGGGCTGGCGGAGGAGGGGAGGAGAGAGCCGAGAGTCTAGGCACAGCTACTGTCTATAGTGCAGAGGAGCAGCTTCCTCAGGGGAACAGCGAGAGCTGGCGGGAGGGAGGCGATGGCACCCGAGGCTGTCAGGGAGAGCAAGGGGTGAGAGCATACACTTTTCTGTTTAAGGAGCTGTTTTCTTCATTATACTGTTTTTCTAATTCTGCAATTTTGATTTTAAAAGAATTATTCATTTTGTCTTCTATCTCTCTCATTTTGTTTTCAAAGTTCCTTTTGAGCTTATCTAGCAGAGCTTTCTGTGCTTGGGAACTGTTCTCTGTTGATGTTTCATCTGTGGGTGTGGAGTCCACATTTTCTCCCTCTGAGTTTTGTTCCTCCCTCTGAGGATAGGATTCCAGAGTCTTTGTAGTCTGCTTTCTACCCATTTTGAGGCAGGGCCCTAGCCAGGCCCTTCCTCTAGGGTTCCCAAGGCTTTACTGTTGAGGGCTTTGCCCTGGGGCAATAGTTACTATGTTTTCAGGGTCGGGGGAGGGTTGGAGCAGGCTGGGTTCACTCTGTCATCCTGATCCTTGGAGGTCCTGATAGCGGCTTCTTTTTTTTAAATTTCTGGGCTCTGGAGTACTAGTCCCAGCAGTATTTGCTGTCCTGGAAAAGGGCACTGCATTTGGTTCTAACCATGCTCTTTCCAGTCCCAGCCCTTTGGTGAAAGGCCTGGTAGTGACCCTTATGACTTAGCCCCCTCATTGTCAGGCTTCCTCCCCGTCTACCCTGGGCTGTCATTTCCCAACCTGCCCCTGTGCACAGCGCTGTAGCTTCCCAGCCTGCCCCTGATCACTTACTTTAGTCAGTTTTTTTTTCTGATGTTTGTTCATTTTCTCAGCCTATTTCTTAATTTTTAAGTCTTTGTTAAAGTAGAACTCTGCTTCTAGGGTTGACTGTACACAGTCCCAAACACAGTTTCATGCAGCTGTTTTCAAAGATAATTCCAGGGATTTGTAAGTTTATATATATACACACATATTTATATATATATATATATATTGTCTATGTATAGTATATTCATGTATATACACACACAAAAATATCATCAGATATACACATGTTTATGTGAGTACACATGTATATCTATATACACACATACATACACACATATATACATATGTATGCATATATAGATAGAAATATACAGATATATACACATAGATACATATGGGCAGATATCTATAAGCATGCATAAATATACTCATACACATATATTTAAGACTATACTATGCTTATTTCTGCTTGCCATCTATTTCTCTGAAGGTGGATAGCATCTTCCTTCATAAGTCTAAGTCTTCCCATGGTTTTCTAAATCAACTAGCTCATCACTCCCTACATGACAACTATATTCCAGCATGAGATTTTATTCTTTGTTTTAATGGGGTGTAGTAGAAGGGTGAAAAAGTAACAAAGCAGAATTTTGCTACCAAAAATATTAATAGTTGGGAGTGGAAATAAAATATGAGCTTTAAATTTTTTGTTTCTTTGATTATTGGCTGCATTATATTTGGAGTTTTCTGTCCTCACCAATTGCCATCACTTCCTTTCATACTTCTCTATCGCTGGTATTGTTGCATTATTCTGAGTGGTGGCCAGGAAAAAGGTGAATTCCAGTATAAGATAGATAAACTCACACTTCTAGTGTAAAAAGTTTGGAGCCCATCAGATTATCCTCATGTTTCTTTTCATTTCTTGCTTTGACTTTTCTGACTATTAAATTTCCTTAATATAGTTATTATGCCATGGTGCTTGCCTTATGTCTCATAAATAAATGCATTAGCAAAAGCAATCAAAAAAGTAAAAAAGACCATGTTGAGAAAGGTGAGTATTAAAACTGGCTAGAAAAATCACTATAGTTACATGCTACAGAATCTGATAAAATGTTCTAATATAGAGTCTACTCACTGATTCTGACAACAATGATTATGTGATAATATCCTATCCTGTCAGTAAAACATGTTATTTTGAAGTTTGTTGAGCACCTAGAATTAGTATAAAACAATGCAATGGTAGCTGAGTCCACTCTATAATTAAGTTATGCCATAATCAATGAGCCCCTTGTATACTGTAATATTTTTATTCTAATTTATCTTAACAATCTAAGAAAGTATTTAATTGCTTTAATGATATTAGCCAACGCAGCCTTTATTACAGCATAGGGCATGATTGCCCTCCTTTAAGTTAATTTATAGCTCTCATTAACACTCTTGCCATTCCATTGTGAATAAAAATCTCCCAAGAATTGAAATCTCTCTGAACAGTAAGAGAATTATTGTGATTTATTGTTCACCCTTGCTGCAATGAGCACAGAGTTGATTTATTATCATTGGTCCCAAATGAGGTGAACAAGATTGGGATGGGGAGGGAGGGAAGTGAGTGGCTGAGAAGGCAGTTTACCCCTCTCAGTCACAAAATAACAGTTTAATATGGGGCCTGTCACAGGCTGTATGGGAGCATGATGGTATCTCAAGAGGACAAATCCTAAAACAATAACTAACTTGATAACCTCACTTCTAACAAAAAGCAAGTAATTATATTCCTTTGGTGGAAATGAAAAGTTAAGGGGGGAAAAATCTTATATATTCCAACATGTAGCCCTTCATTTTCTTTATCGTACTTCCCACTCCTTCCTTTCTAAGGAATACCCCTTCCTCTTCTGCTAACTAGTACATTATATGTATGTAATATATGGGTAGGAAAACTTGGATTATTATTTTCTTATCTCTCTCCATCTCTTTAATCTCTATTTGTCTATATCCCTTCCTTCCTTCCTTCCTTCCTTCCTTCCTTTCTTTCTTTCTTTCTTTCTTTCTTTCTTTCTTTCTGATCTTTGTTATTTTCTAACAACTATTGATATGTACCTCAATCATTTTTACCAGGAAGACCAAAAGCAATGAAAGTACTTAACGAACTTTCTGCCAAAAAGAAAGTTGTTTCAGGCCATTTAGATTCCTAGTTGTCATCACTGATGAAAGTTCCCAGTCTACATCAACTACTAGAAATATTATATTGCATTAAATTCTTTGTGACTTACAGAGTCTTGAGAAACTGTTGGAGCTTTCAAGGAGGGTAGGCAATTAAAAATAATTAGTAATAATTATTATTATTGCTTAAATCAGGGCTAATAAAATGCTAGAATATCAGAGTTAGAAAAGGGATAGTAAAAATCAACTTATTTTTTTTTTCCCCATTCATTTTATAGTTGAAAAAAATGGAGGCCCAGAGAGGGAAAGTAAATTTGTCAAGGGCACACAGGTAATTCTTGGAAGAACTGGGAATAAAAACCAGGGCTATCAAATCCCTGTCCTCTTGATTTTTGTTTTGTTTTTTGTGTTTCCTTCCATACTCTGTACTGAGTGTTCTTTGTATTGAGAGCACAGTAGCATAGGAGAATGATTTGTTCAAATGTGTGAGGAAGACTTAGGCCATCCTAATGAAAAAAGTCAATAGTGAATAAAAAAATATTTGTAAGTGTCTACTATGTTCTAAGTATTGTACTAATTGCTGGAAAAAAGAAAAGTCAAAAGACAAGCCATGTTTTCAAACAACTCAAAATGTCATTGAAGAGACAACAAGAAAACCACAATGTAGAAAGAAGCCATATAGAGGAAAAATTTCAAATAATAGAGGAGAGGCATCATATTTAAACTTGAGTGGTCATCTCCCAGCCTATGTAACCTTATGCTTGGATGTCACTTGGTCCCAGGGATGAATGTGGCTATGTTGGGACTGAGAACGAGGAAGAAAAGGCTCAAGTTCCTTAAACTCTTATGCACATGTGGTTTAGATCTGAAGCTTCATTGGAGCTATTTGATATGCAAATAACTGTACACTCTTACAAATCAACCTAAATAGGTCAGTAACATGAAATTTTAAAGGATTTCCTTATAGATTTTTAGATCCTTCAAGTTCAGAATATACAAAAATGTCATTCCCTCATTTTCATGCTATAAGGAAACACTCATGACTCATACTGATTGAATTGATTATCTGTTAATGGTATGTGTTTTAATCTCCAAAAAGTAATGTATCCACAGTTTTTGAACTTTTTTTTTTCTTTCTGACACTCCAAGAAAGCTTTGCACCTTGTTTGAGAAGCTCTTTACAAATCATCATAAAAGAAAAATTATTTCAGAAGCACATAAAGTCTTTTTTACATGCACTTTACCCACAAAGCTCAAACACATCTTTCATTTTGATCACAGAAATGCAAATTTTCTGACAGGCAAAATACAGCATGACTAAGTCCAAATCTAGTAGAGTACATTGACTCAAATGAAAAAGATAATGCAATGAAACATAATGGAATTTACTCAGCAGAATTTTTGAAGAGCATATGCTTTACATCACCAAGTTATTGTTTTTTAGGTTTATTATACAACATTATTTTAAAATAATTTAGCCAGTTAACATGAAGAAATAATATTTATAAAGGATAGGAAATTTAAGCACACTTGTATTCTTTAAAAAACATTTTTCCCCACAAAGGCTTTGATAAGAATCATATTAGAATTGCATACAAAACAACAACAGAGGCTCATGTATTTTGTTAGGCTGAATTTCTTAAATAAAGAACATGAGATTTATGCTTAAGTCTTACTTGCATATTCTTGATAATAACTGTTATATAAAATGAATGGCTCCTGGTTGAAGAAGGAAGAGAAAACATTTTGTTCTATAAAATACTTCTGGTGCTCCCTGGGTTCCAAGTCCGCTTCCTTCAAACACTGTAGAATAGAAAGAAGGGTGTTGCGCCAATCAGTTCGCATTGAAAAAACCTCACCCAACTCATGTTTGGAAAAGGAATGTAGAAGACGGAAGCAATCACACGTAATGGATGCAAGGGAAATAGATTATCTATTTCCCAGATACTAAAAAAAAAAAAAAGATATAGGAATAAGGAGGAGGATGAAGATGAGGGATAAAATAGAGTAGAAGAGAGAGCTAACAGCAGACAACCCTTATTTTCTTGATAACAGAGAATGAAATCCTTTGCCAAGAATAACAAGTGAAGAAAAAGCGATGAAAGAGCCTTCAGAATCTGGGAGTACTTTCAATAGGATGTCTCAGAGAAAAATAAAAGATTTTCACAGAGCCTGTATAGTTTCTATTGATTAAATGAGTTGACTAATAGGGGACCAATGACAGATACCTAGATCATTATCAAAAGACATCCTTCGAAGTGAACATTAAATAATTAGTTAATTAATACTCTTTGGAGTACAATTTAACCAGTTTCAAATACACTTAATACTCATCTCTTTAACAAGGATGACATTAGAAACTTTGTTAAAACTGCCGAAATCTATTGATGCCACTTCATGGCTATAACAATAATCTTGTAACACTGACTAGACAATCCAGTCATTTCAAACAGAATTTGTTAAATTCCTACTATGTACAAGGTACAGTATTAAATGGCAGGCATTGCACTAGGTGCTGGGGATACAAAAGCAAAAACAAAAAAAAACATGCTAAGAGAATAACTCCTTAAAGAAAATTTAAGGTGTCTATTTAGCAGCATTTTACTTCTCATATATTCACAATACATTTGTTATTATGCTCTGAATTTTACTGGAATTTAAAGTCAATTTTTTTTTTATGAATTTGACACAGTTCTCTATATGATTGAGAAATGAGGCCTTTATCAGAGAAACTTGTTTATTTTTTTTCTAGTTGCTATTGCTAATTGTATTTCCCTCCATGCTACCCTGCCCTCGTGTTTATTCTATTCTTTCTCTCCTTTTACACTGTCCCTTCTCAAAAGTGGTTTGCTTCTGACTACCCCTCCCCCAATCTGCCTTCCTTTTTATCACCCCCCTCCCCCTTTTGTTATTCTCTTTTCCTCCTAGTTTCCTGTAGGGTAAGACAGATTTCTATACCCAGTTGAGTGTGCATGTTATTCCCTTTTTGAGGTTAATTCTGATGAGAGTAAAGTTCATTTTTCTTCCCCTTACCTTCTTCCCTCTTCCCCTCCACTATAAAAAGCTTTTACTTTCCTCTTTTATGTAAAATAATTTACCCTATTCTCCCTCCCCCATTTTTTCTCCCAGTACATTCCTCTCTCACCTTTTAATTTTATTTTCAAACACCATCTCTTTATATTCAACTCACACCTGTCTATACAGACTAACTCTCCTTTACCTGCCCTCTCTTTCTCTCCACTGTAAAATCTTTTCTTACCTCTTTTATGTGAGATCATTTACCCCCATTCTACCTTTAGCTTTCTCTTTCCCCAAGTACATTCCTCTCTCAATCCTTAATTTTATATTTTACATTGCATTCCATCATATTCAAATCACACCTATTCCCTTTATATAGACATCTTCTAACTGACCTAATAATCAGAAAGTTTTCATGAGTTATAAATATTATCTTCCTATGAAGTAATGTAGGCAGTTTAACCTTATTCAGTCCCTTATGGTTTCCCTTTTTAAGCTATTCTTGAATTTTGGATTTGAAAGTCAAATTTTCTATTCAGCTCAGGTCTTTTATGAATTGTTTGCAAGTTCTCTATCTCATTAAATATCTATTACACCCCCCTCTCCAGAAGGATTGTACTCAGTTTTGCTGGGTTGGTAATTCTTGGTTATAATTCTAACTTCTTTGCCTTCTGAAATATCATACTCCAAGTCCTCAGATCCTTTAATGTAGAAGCTGCTAATCTTATGTTGTCTTGACTATGCTTCCACCATTCTTGAACTGATCCTTGCTGCTTGGAATATTTTCCCCTTGATGTTTGAACTCTGGAATTTGTCTACAATTTCCTGACAATTTTCATTCTGGGATCTCTTTCATGAGGCAATCAGTGGATTCTTTTTTTTTTTTTTTGAATTTTGGTGGGAGGAAGGTAGGGCAGTTGGGGTAAGTGACTTGTCCAAGGTCACACAGCTAGTTTCTGTGTTAAGGGGCTGGATTTGAACTCAGGTCCTCCTGACTCTAGAGTCAGCCCTCTATTCACTGTGCCACCTAGCTGCTCCTAATTAGTGGATTTTGTTCCTTTTGTATTTCCCTCTCTGGTTCTCATGAAGTCATTAGCTTCCTTTTGCTCCATTTTAATTTCTAAGTTATTTTCTTCATTAATCTTTTTGATCTCCTTTTCCATTTGATTAATTCTACTTTTTAAGGCATTTTCCTCCTCATTGGATTTTTGCACCTCTTTTACTATTTCTCCTGATCTATTTTTAAGGTGTTACTTTCTTCAGCCTTTTTTGTTTCTCTTTTATCTAGCTGTTGATTTTTTTTTCATCTCTCATGTTTAGTAACTTTCTCAGAGTCACAAAGCCAGTAGGTATCTTAGGCCACACTTGAACCAAGGACCTCTTGACCCACAAAACCAAATAATTTGAGTTTGAAATGACTAAATAACTATTTAGTCAAATTCATACCCTGATATGGTATTCTCAGTATAACATTCTTGACTATTGATCATACAGTTTCTCATCAAAAATGTACAAGGATGGGAACTTTTTCGCTTATTAAGACAATCTATTCCACTCTTGGATAAGACTAATTGTCATAAGTTTTTTTTTTTTTTAATATTAAGTCTAAATTGAGCTCTTTGTGACTTGCACCCTCTGTAACAGGTTTGTTTTTGTTTGTGTTTTTGTTTCTGGGTCCAAACAGAACAAGACAAATCCCTGTTTGATATGCTATTCTTTCCATATTTGAAGACAGCTGTTATATTCCTTGTGTGTTCTTTCATACGTGCTAAATATGCCCAGTCACTTCAATTTATCCTTATATATCATGGACTAAAGCTCCTGATCATCCTTGATCTCTGCACACTTTCTTGCTTACCATTTCCTCTTAAAATGGACTTCCAAGAACTGAATATATTTTTTTCAGATGAGGTCTGACCAAATAAGAGTACTATCAGATAAGGGAACTATAACTACTATACATTTGGAGACTGCAATACTAAATTAGCTGAAAATAATGTATTTTTATATCATATCATGATGTAAATTCACTTGCATTCCATTAAAATCCCAAGACATGTTTGGAACAACTGTTGACTCCTTTCTATTCATGGTTTCCCAATCTTGTATTTGTAAGGTTGATATTTTTTACCCCAAGTGTCTTTACATTTATCCCTATTTTTAAAAATAATATTCAGGCAATACTCAATCCTGTAAAGGTCTTTTATTGATAAGGCCTATATTAAGCATTTAAAATATACCAGGAACTATATATATATTGTGTAATGGGAATACAAATACAAAAAAAGAAAAATACTCTCCACCTTTATAGACTTTGCATTCTGTTCTTTTTTGCTTTTTTTTAAGAGGGCAATTGGGGTTAAGTGACTTGCCCAAGGTCGCATGGTTAGTTTTTATGTCTTAAGTGTCAGAGGCCAGATCCAAACCCAGGACCTTCTGACTTCAGGGCCGGTGCTCTACTCACTGCAACACCTAGCTGCCCCAAATATCTATTTTTATTTATTTTTTGCTTTTTATTTGGAGGGCAATTGGGTTTAAGTGACTTGTCCAAAGTCACACAGCTAGTAAGTGTGTCAAGTTTCTGAGGCCACATTTGAACTCAGGTCCTCTTGGCTCCAGGGCCTGTGCTCTATTCACTGTGCCACCTAGCTGCCCCACTTTTTTCTTTTTCTTTTTTTCTTTTGCCTTTTGGAGGGCAATTGGGGTTAAGTAACTTGCCCAAGGTTACACATCTAGGTTTTTTGTTTGTTTGTGTGTGTGTGTGTGTGTGTGTGTGTGTTAAGTGTCTGAAGCGGCATCTGAATCCAGGTCTTCCTGACTCCAGGGCTGGTGCTTTACTCACTGTGCCACCTAGCCACCCCCAGAGGTTGCATTCTAATGGGGAAAGATCACAAAAAAAGAAATGTTGAAAACTATCCTGTGGGTGTGGTACATGCAAGGCAACTTGACTTTGAAAGGTCAAGAAGTGACACAGAGGTCTTGTTTAGGAAGAGAAAAGAAAAAAGCTCCCCTAACAGAAACCAGTATGATTCCATGGTCAGAATAGAAGGTTTCAGTGATAGGGAGATAAGGTGGATTTATATGCTAGCCTAAGTTCAGTTGGAATGGGTTTGAATGTAAGTAGACTCTGGATTTGCTGTTCAATGTGTTAGATATCTGGGCAAGTTCTGTGATTGTGAGTGTGCTATATATGTCTTTAAGTCATTTATAAAAATGTTTATCAGCACATGGTCAATTACAATTGCCTGAGTTACTCTGGAGGAGTTCTCTTGTTGTGTTGGCATTAATCTACTATGAATCCACAGGTTTTTTTGTTTTTTTTTTTGTTTTGTTTTGTTTTTGGTGGGCAGTTGGGGTTGTGTTTTGCCCAAGGTCACACAGCTAGTTTTTTGTGTGTTAAGTGTCTGAGGCTGGATCCAAACCCAGGCTCTCCTGACTCCAGGGCCAGTATTCTATTCACTGCACCACCTAGCCGCCCCAAATCCACAGTTTTGTTTCACAGGATAAGTGATTTCTTTTTCTTCATTTTTTTTGGAGGGGGAAAGGCAAGGCAAATGGGGTTATGTGACTTGCCCAAGGACAAACAGTTAGTAAGTGTGTCAAATGTCTGAGGTCAGATTTGAAATCAGGTCCTTCTGACTCCAGGGCTGATGTTCTATTTCCTGTGCCACCTAACTGCCCTGATGAGTGATTTCTAAATATTTGAGGAATAAATAATTAGAAATAGTTATTATTCTTTAAGTCTTAACATCTAATTGTTTTTCACTGTTCATGCCTGTGTCAAGTTTGGAAATTCATATTTTCAGGCAGTAATATAAAAAAGTATAGATGAAAAATTCATAATCTCTGAAAATTATGAAAACATCTCTGCTATCATTACATTTCTAAATATGAAAATATTATATTGCTGTTTCTGTGTGGTGAGATAAGTTAATTTTCTTTTTTAAAATGTTCTTTGTCTTTGAAATTGGGAAGGTTTTATTTTTTAATTTTCAACATTTGTTTTTATAAGATTTTGATTTCTGTTTTTCCCCTCTCTCTCCCTTCTCTCTTCCCTGAGACAGCAACCAATGTGATATAAGTTGTACATAAACAATCATGTTAAATATATTTCCACATTAGACCTGTTGCAAAATAAGAATCAGAACAAAAGGGGGGGGGGGAAATAATGAGGAAGAAAAAAAAAGAAAACCTGAAAATATCATGCTTCAATCTTCATTGAGACTCCATAGTTCTCTCTCTAGAAGTGGACAACATTCTCTATCATGAGTCCTTTTGAATTGTCTTGGATCATTGTATTGCTGAGAAGAGCCAAGTGTATAGTTGATCATCACGCAATATGGCTATGGCTGTGTACCATGCTCTCTTGCTTCTGCTCACTTTTACTCAAGCAGCAGTTCCTGTAAGTCTGCCCAGGTTTTTCTGAAATCTGCCTATTCATCATTTCTTATAGCATAATAGTGTTCATTACATTCATATACCACAACTTGCTCAGTCATTCCCCAATTGATGGTTTTCCCTTCTATTTCCAATTCTTGGTCACCACATAAGAGCTGCTATAAATATTGTTGTACATGGGGGTCCTTTCCCTTTTTTATGATCTTTGGGATACAGACCTGGTAGTGGTATTGCTGGATCAGAGGGTATGCAGAGTTGTATAGCCCTTTTGACATGGTTCCAATCACTCTCCAGAATGGTTGCGTCAGTTCACAATTCTACCAATAATGTATTAGTGTTCGAATTTTCCCACATCTCCAAAATTTATCATTTTCCTCTTCTGTCATATTAGTCAATCTGATAGGTGTGATATGGTATCTCACAGTTAATTTAATTTGCAGTTCTCTAATCAATGGTGATTTAGAGATGCTTTTTCATATGACTATAGATAATTTAATTTTTTTTTCATCTGAAAACTGCTTGTTCATATCCTTTGAACATTTATCAGTTGGGAACTGACTGGTATTCTTATAAATTTGACTTGGTTTTCTATATATTTTGAAATGAGGACTTTATCAGAAATACTGACTCTGAAAATGATTTCCCAGCTTTCTGCTTTCCTTATAATCTTGGTTGCATTGGTTTTGTTTGTGAAAAACCTTTAATTAATGTAATTATAATTATTCATTTTGTACTTCATAATGTTCTCTATTTATTGTTTGCTCATAAATTCTTCCCTTCTCCATAGATTTGGCAGGTTATCTAGTCTTCTTTCTTAATTTGATTATGGTATCAGAGTTTATGTCTAAATCATTTGCCTATTTTAACCTTGTCTTGGTATAGGGTATGATATGTTTGCTGATGATCCCCTAGTTCTTTCCATACTATTTTCCAATTTTCCCAGCAGTTTTTTTGTCAAAGAGTGAATTCTTATCCCAGAAGCTGAAGTCTTTGTGTTATTCAACAGTCGATTACTAATGTCATTGAGTACTATTTCTTTTGTAGCTAACCTATTCCACTGATCTGTTACTCTGTTACTTAGCCAGTACCAAATAGTTTTGATGCTTGCTGCTTTATAATATAATTTTAGGTCTGGTACAACTAGGTCATCTTCCTTTTCATTTTTTTCCCCTTAATTTCCCTGATATACTTGATCATTTCATCTTCCACATGAATTTCGTTATTTTTTCTAGCTCTATAAAATAATTTTCAGTAGTGTTATTGGCATCACACTGAATAAGCTAATTAAGTTATGTAGAATTGTCATTTTTATGAGCAATTATTTTCCAATTGCCTAAAATTGACTTTATTTGTATGAAAAATATATTGTGTTCATATAGTTTCTGGGTTTTTCTTGTCAATAGACACCTAAATATTTTTTATATTGTCTACAGTTATTTAAAAAGCAATTTCTCTTTCTCTTTCTTGCTGGTGGACTTTGTCAGTAATATATAGAAATGATGAGGATGCATTGAGTTTATTTTATATGCTGCAACTTTGCAAACATTTTTAATTATTTCAAGTAGATTTTTTTTGGTTGATACTCTAAGTATACTATCATATCACCTGTGAAAGTGATAGTTTCCCCCATTGACTATTCTAATTCCTTCAATGTTTTTTCTTCTCTTTTTGCTAAAGCTCACATTTCTAGCATAATATTGATAATATTGTTTAATAATGGGCATCCTTGTTTCACCCCGATCTTATTGGGAAAGATTCAGGCTAATCTCCATTACATATAATGCTTGCTGATGGTTTTAAATAGATACTACTGATAATTTTAAGGAAATTTAAATTATTCCCATGTTCTCTAGTGTTTTTAATAGCAATAGGTTCTGAATTTACCAAAAGAGAAGTTTATTTTCAAAACAGATAGAATTCAGTCTTTAGTTGTGAATGGTATGAATGACACTTTTGGTGTTTTTGTTTTGTCTTGTTTTAGTTTCTTAGTCCCTTAGGATCATTAAGCATGCAAGTCTGATGGAGGAGGGTCCTCAAAAGAACCTGGGTTGCTTTAGGACTGTCAGTTCAGACTAGAGCTGGGAAAGTCTCTGTGACATCTATGTCAGAAACAGAAGCACTAGCCTTGTCAGTTCTGCTTTCTTGACCATCCGCCAAGTCTGTGTCTGTCTCAACTACCTCTGCTGCCACCTCTCAGGAGACCTCTGCTTCCACTTCCGGTGCCCCCTAATTCATCTTCCATTGCGGTATCACATCTTTGCTTGATTTACAGAAGTAATAATCCACCAAAGACTCTTTTATGAGAACCTCCTTACTCTTGGACTTGTAAAGTACAAAACTCTTCTTGGTGCCCTCATTTGGTTTGTGGATATTAAATACTACTTTTGCCTACTCTATTTTGAATATCCTTCCACATATTCCATGTCATCTCTTGTGGACCCTCTTCTTTCACCTATTCAAATTTATTTTCTTATTTTCTGTATCAGTCACTGGATGCTCTTCTGCTTCAGTTGTCTCCTGAGTCATAGTATTTTGCTCCATGTCAGTCAATTCCCCTTGGTCAGTTTCCCAATTATGGGAACTGTTTTTTTTTTTTTCTGTCTGAAGTTTCTGGCAAGGTCTTCTACCAATTGTCTTAAGCATTCTTTCTTGAGTGTGGTGGGAGTGGCAGTGCCTTGTCCTCCTTGTTGGCAGCATTGGAGGAGTCATTTTGACTATTATAAATAAAGAAATTAACTTCAAAGGACATATAAAGGGACACTATCTACATCCAGAGAGATTTATTTAAAATCATTCTATACATGCTTCTATTCATCAGTGCTTCCCCCTCCCATGCCCTCTTGATGCAGATAGTATCTTCCTTCATATGACATTTGAAGATGATTTATATGTGTGTATACACATACATGTACACATGCATATATATGCATATTTTTATCTAATGGAAGTTATGGGAGAAGGGAAGAAGACAAAGAAATGTATATGACAACTTTATCATACATTTAAAAGGAATAGCAAGTTATACATAATGGATTGGCAGGTTCATGTGTGTTTTACTATGTTATGCTAATACTGATTTTATTCCATAAGATAAAAATAAATAAAATAAATCTTATCATCCAATATGGAGTGGAGGAACTTTACAACAGTTAACACAATTAAGAGTACAGGCTTGTTCTTTAAACAGGATTCTAAAAGAGGATCATTAAAATTATAAATGCAAAATAATAAGGCTGTACCAATTTGTAAGTCTTTCCATACTGTGCAATTCTTCTTCACTACATTGTTCCCAGCTCTGTTGTTTAGATGGCATTGCTTTTCATCAGTAAGGAATCGGAGTGCCAATGCCATCTGGTATTTTATAGCATTGCATATCCCTAACACCATAGGTAAAGCACCTGTGCTAAGTTAGATTTAATACTTTTGTGTCCATGACATTTGTGCTTTTATATTATCATTGGACACATGGAAATGGATTTATTTTCAAGAAAGGCAATTTCTACCACTTAATCTCCGAGTTCAAGAGGCAGTCTTGTGACTTCAGTAACTACATTGATATGAGAGATAAATGCATATGTGGATATCTGTATAAGAAAAGCTTAACATTAACAATTTTATGCTGAGAGTCACAAGAAAAGGGATGCTCTCCATAGAAAATTCTGGTAAAAGCAACAATACCTCTCAGTCTTTAATTACTTGTGAAAAACTAGATTTAAAGCAGGTAGTGTTTGATAAGGGCATAGGTATTTAGTTTCATTGTAATATGCTAAAAAAAAAACCAGACTTAAAAATCATTAAATATTGGCAGGCCAGCCAGAATTCTCTATGTCGGTATCCAGGACCATAGAATATATGTTGACTACATGACTAAGCAATGTTTGTGTTTATAGAACTAATTCCTCACATAAACTAGTAACAATGGTTAGAACCAAACATGAAACTGTGGTTTAAGTTTACAAAAATACAAGATTACATACTGTCACCTTATTTGTTTTATATGAAGAATAGAATCACATGAAATGCCAGATTAGATGAATCAAAAGTCAGAGTTAAGGTTACTGAGAGAAATAACAATCTCAAAGAGGCAGATGATACCACTCTGATGGCAGAAAATGAAGAGGAATTTAGAAGTCTCTTGATGAGGGTGAAAGAGGAGAGTATAAAAATTGGCTTGAAGTTCAACATAAAAATATAAAACAAAAACAAAAACTAAGATCTTTGCAACTTCCCTGTCTCTTACTCGCAAAAACATGGAGAACAAAAGGAAGCAGAATCATATTTTGTAATCTTGGGCTCAAAGATGACTGCAGATTGTGACTGAAGTCATGAAATTTTAAAAAAATGCTTTCCTTATGGAAGGAACAATATGTAAATCTGGAGAGAACACCAAAAAACAGATATCACCTTGCTAACAATAGGCTGTATAATAAAATCTATGGCTGTTTATTTTTTTTCCAGTAGCTTTTTTTGGCTGAGTGTTGGATTATAAGAAAACTGAGTGTCAAAGAATAGACACTTTTAATTTGCAGTGTTGCAAAATACTTTTAACAGTCCTTTGGACAGTAAGGAGGTCAATTGTGTGACTGGAGAGATGTGATGGGCTATAGAATTTCACATGTAACATCTTTCTATTTCTTTCTCCTAACTTCCATTAAGCATTGGAAGGGTGTGTTCATTATTTTCCTAAAGTTTTGTAGAGGTAAGAATGTGGGTCAGTAGGTATTAGCATTTTCTTCATTACTTTTTTGAAACATATTCTTTAATTTTCTTCAAATCCTTATTATCCTCCCCTATTTTTATATTTTGAGTATGGTCTATTGAATATATCAAGGAAAATTAGATACCATTTTACTGGCTTCTTTGTCTTTGGTTTATAAGCTTTTCTAATCAATTTTATCTTGTCCTTCCAAGTCCTTCACTCCACTTGAAAGAAAGAAAAAATGAATAAATAGTTTTCCCTTCCCCCTGTTATCCCTTACTTGTATGCATCCCAGTAATTATCCTATATTTTCTTTGATATTCCTTTTTACCTCCTTCAATATAGTATTAAAAAAACAGAAAAGAAAAGAAAATATCTTTACAATTACCATTAATAAACAGACTCAGTTCCTTTTGGAATTCATTGCTGCTGACATAGTTCTTTCAGGCTAGTACTATCCTTATGTACTTATCCACTGTTACTCTTCTTCATTTTGTTCTTTTCTATATTTCTTTTTTTTTAATATAGAGTCAGTCATTGAGTACTCTATTAATCCAGAGTTGTCCTTATAGTCAGCCATTCTTTTGCTTCTTCCTCTTTTCCACTTGAATTTCATAATTCATTCTTAAGAGATAATAATCTCCTTCAGACTGATTTTTCCTTCAAAAAATAGATTAGATCTTACCCATTCTTTTTTTTTTAAAGCAATTGGGGTTAAGTAACTTGCTCAAGGTTACATGGCCAGTTATTATTTCTGAGTGTGGTGCTGAGTATCTGAGCCCGGATTTGATCCAGGTCATCCCGACACTGGAGCCGGTGCTCTTACTCACTGAGCCACCTGGCCACCCCTAAGCAATTGGGGTTAAGTAACTTGCTCAAGGTTACATGGCCAGGTGTATCTGGGTGGGTGCTAAGTGTCTGAGCCCGGGATTCCATCTCCAGGCGTTCTCAACACTGGAGCCGGTGCTCTTACTCGCTGTGCTACCTGGCCGCCCCCTTACCCATTTTATCTCTGAAACACATGAAATCTATTCTATCAAAGGCAATGGTTTATATAAAACTGTACCTGGATTTCTTCTCCTCTTTCTCAAATTCAGTGATAGAATACTTACTTATCTCTGAGATTCCTTCCTTCTCTCAACTTTCTAACCAAATCTTTATTGGTCAGATTTTGAAAAAAAAAACACAAAGTTTTCTTTGTCATTTTCTTTGTTTTGTGAAGTATGAGTTTATCATTAGGGTAAGTAAAATTTCCCTCCTTTGGATAGATTGAGAGTTCTTGCAGAGATCTTGATAATTTCCCTTCAGTACAATGTTTTTCTTTGGTGACAGGATGTTAACCTGTTTCTCACATTCTCATTTTAATTTATCTTTTAGTCCATATATTCCATTATATACCTTTACAATATCTTTTTGTTTTCTCCCTTTGTCAACCATATCAAATACCTATACTTTTATAGGTAAAGTTATAATCTTAATATACAATGCTACTCCATATCTCTTGTCTATTACTTTCCTTTTGAATAAGGCATGTACTTTCAGAAATCTATCCCAATCATGCACTTAATCCCTACAAGTACAATAATATGTCTCCCCCTTTTAAAAGGGGGAAGAGATGAGCCTGTGTTTTCATTATCATAGGGAATTCTAGACGAAGAATCTCATTACCAATGAAGATTTGATCAATTTTCTCCAACTTACAGTCCAATCGAGTTGTTTGGACCAGTGGCATGCAAACTTTTTTGATCAGCAACCTTTCTCAATAATTTGATTAAAAACAATATCCTCCCTCTGTATCCATCTCTATTTCTGTCTCTCTCCATGTGTCTCTCTGTTGCTATCTGTCTCTCAGTCTCTGTCTCTCTCTCTCATTCTCTCTGTTTCTCATTTCTTATTTCTACATTGCTTCCTTTCCTTTACCATCTCTTTTCTTTTTCATCTTAACACCTTTTGAACTAATTCAATACAGATTCTCTGTTTTAAAAAAAAATATTTAAAAACATTAACATTCTTAGAGTTATACTTTCCTCCTATTCCATTAAATTGTTATCACCACATCATCATACATTTTCTTCCAATTGCTCACATAAATTTAAATTTCTCGATTTTTATTAGCTTTATGATTCTGTTTCAAAGTCTCTATTTAGCTTTTTTCTTATAAGAAATAATTGAAAAAATATTCCATTAAAGATACATTTTCTTTAGTTTTATTCATTTTTCCTCTGTCTGACCATAACTAAATCATGTTTCATATAATGGCAGTTATGGAGCCACATCTTAGATCCTTGTAGCACTAAAAATGGCTTCCTAAAGAGATGATCTCACTCCTTTTTTCACCTATTTAATAATTTGAAATAATCACTTTTCCCTCCCTTAACTGGGTTGTTTTCCCATTCTAAACCTTCTCACATAAGTGAAAATTTCATTTTTTTCTTAATAAAAAAATAGACTTTTCAACTCTAAGAGACCTCAGAGGAGGACTGGTCACAAATCCTCATTTGACAAATGACGAAATTAATACTTTATGGAAGCCAGTGATTTGCCCAAAGTCATATATGCAACAAGCACCAAAGTTAAGATTTTTGCACAGATTTTGTGACTACAAAGGCAATGCTCTTTTCCACTTTAATATTCTATCTTTTTTGTCTCTTCCTTGAAGTAATTCTATTCTTTCAAGAAATACTTCATTTTCCCTGATATCCTGCTGAGCAGAAATGCATTCCTCTACCGTTTTTTCTTTTAGAAAACAATTTACTTTTTTTAAAATTTGTATTTATTGCATGTTATTGGTATAAAAGAAGTTTAAGATCTTTTAAGACTATTTCTTTTTGCCTTCCCTTTTTTTTTATTCTAAACAGACCTTTGGTGTCATTAGTATACTGAAATCTTGGTGAAAGACCTCCCCTTTGGTATAGTTTGGCACCTTCTCTATGCTTTATAGTTTTAGAGAGTTACTCAGGACATTAAGAGGTTAAGTTATTTGCCCAGCATTATATAATTAGTATGTCAGAGAGGGACAACTTTTAAAAAGGGTTTTTAATCTTGATACAAATTTCTTTCCCCTATGCAACAGTACCTCTCTTGCCTTTCATATATATATATATATATATATATATATATATATATATATA
>NW_027185761.1:5283172-5300044 GCF_028583685.1 Petaurus breviceps papuanus | reverse complement strand
ATATATATATATATATATATATATATATATATGTATATATATATATATGTATATATATATTTAAAGCAATTGGGGTTAAGTAACTTGCTCAAAGTTACATGGCCAATTATTTCTGGGTGTGGTGCTAAGTATCAGAGCCCAGATTCGATCCCCGGTTATCCAGACTCTGGAGCCAGTGTTTTTACTCACTGCGCCAGCTGGCCGCCCCTAAGCAATTGGGGGTAAGTAACTTGGTCAAGGTTACACAGCCAGCTGATTCTGGGTGAGTGCTAAGTGTCTGAGCCTGGATTCAATCCCAGGTCATCCTGGGTCTGGGGCCGGTGCTCTTACTTGTGGTGCTACCTGGTTGCCCCTACCTTTCATATATTCTTGAAATAAGATTCAAATCCTTTTGTCTTCATCCTGGTAAAACTCTTGGCTAATTCTTGAAGAAATCTATGGTTTACTGTACATTTTTGAGAAAAAGAATACAAAGTGAATTAGAAACACCTTACTATTTCACCTTGTTACTGATCTCCAGATTTCCACTGATGCCAGTCTCCTTATCCCTGCATGCCAGAAGGAGAAGAGAGGGTCAGCTTAATTTCTTTTGTAGACAGAAACAGAATGGACTATAAGCTGAATATACAAGGCCATAATAAAATCCTGCTATTGAAAATATCTACCTTCATCTTTTCAGTTTTTTTTTTTTAACCTGGCATCTAATCCCTGGTTATTTCCTTTTGATTTCCTGAATGCTAGGCTCTCTCTACAAGTATTCTACTTCATTTTTTTCCTTTTGTCTGTCTCTGTATATTTTCCATGCATTATTTTTAATTGAATTCCTAGCTCCTTTTTTAGATCATGGTAAATGTGTCTGGCAAAGATAGTAAAAGGAATAGTTGGCACTTGGGGGTGAAGTGGGATGGTGAAATTGCTTTACTGTCAAACCAGTAACTGAACTTGTTTTTAGAGAGTTTACATCTCTGTTTTTTGTGCTTTAATTTTCAAAACAGTCCATGTCAGACGTGAGAGCTGCTTCTCATGATGATATTGTGGCTACATAACCGTCATTTGCATTCTGCAGGGCAGGTGGCACTGAAGATATTTATGCTAAAAGTGAGTGTATCTTTTATTATACTTGACAATTTTTGAGAACAAAGTGTTCATGTTCTGAGGATGCCAATATGAAATTGAGAGAACAATGTTCAGGAATATCCTGGTGGACTTCAAAGGATGTTAAAAATAACAAAACAACTGATTATTCAATTCCATGAATACTCTTTATTTGCTACAGAAGCAATTTTGTTTAGTGCAATGCTGTGCTTCCAAACAAGACTTTTAAAAAAATCTAAGAATGCCTTTGTCAGACATATAAGAAGATAACTTATCTCCATTCTGTGTTAGATTTTGCTTAAAAGCAAATGGGTGCAAACTGATGCAGAATAAAGTAAGTAGCCCAGAACAACCTTCACAATGACTGCAATAACATAAAGGAGGAAAAACAATGAATTCAGTGACTAGTCAGCTTAAGAGGACTGATGGCAAGGCATTCATCTTTCATCTCAATAGAGAGGTGATAGACTACAAGTGGGAGATGAGATGCGCATTCTTAGAAGTCATTGACATGTTGGGGATCCATCTGCTTAATGATGAATGAGTATTAAACTCATAGGAATTGAGGAGTTTACCAAGATCAAGAATATAGAGGGAGAAGAAAAGAGTGTCCAGGACAGAAAGTTTAGGAAATATAAAGTAAAACAATGTGATAAGAATGACAAGGCAGAAAAGGAGTCTGAGGAGCAATTAAACAGGTTAAAAGAGGACCAGAGGAGAACAGTATCAAAGAAACTCAAAGAAAAGAAAGCAGCCAGGAGCAGAGAACAGTCAACAATGGCAACTGCACCAGAGAGATTAAGAAAAAAAAATCAGCAGATTGGACAGTTAGGAGGTCACTGGTAACTTTGAAGAGAAATGTTTCAGTCAAGTGATGATATTGGAAGCCAGATTACAAAGGCGGAAATGACAGAAAAGGAAATGGAACACCACAAAGGTAGGAAGGGAACAGATTCTGAACAATGTTAAAAGTCAGACTTTTTAGGTGAGGAAACTGAGCATATATTAGGTTAATTGAGGATGTAAATAGTAAGTTTCATGGATGAAATTTGAGCCCACATCTTTCTGACTTCAAATCCAGCAGTATACCTAGCATAGCATGCTGCCTCTTTTTCAGTGAAAAGTAGGAATATTTTTTCAGTAATGATATGGTTAAAAAGAAATTTGACTTTTCTGACCATTATGGCTTGATTTTCTGTATAAGAAGTCTTTAAAAAACGTTCTTGTCATGTGAATGAGTAAACAGTGCATACAAGATGATTTATCTTCAAACTGCTCAACGTTATTGTGATATTTAAAATATGTACTGAAGGTCTATAAATGCTGTTTAACTGTTCTCTTCTTACACTAGAGAGTACACATGCTCCAGGGAAAACTTCTGCATCCTGGACGATCTCCTTTTTCTTACCAAGGAGAATTCAGTCAACATCAATCAGTTGTATGTGTTTTTATACTTCCTTTTGGTCAGTGATCAGTGAGTTTAAGCAAACATAAAGCAAATTTGTGGATTTTTATTGGACATAATTTTAGAGTTAAGAACTCAATACAAGTCCTATGGATGACCTTCACAGGATAACATGCCTTGAGTAGTTCAAACAAGAAATAAAAAGGGGAAAAAATGCCTACTTCTCACCAGAATTTCATGGTGGTATGCTATAAATCGTTAATCTCATACATTTTGTTTTACAACTGTTCTGTGCTTGATCAATCTTAGGATTATAGAATTTCAGAGTAAGAACAGACCTTAGAAGTCATACAGTTCCCCTACTTGAACAAGAATTCTAATTATAATATGCCAGACAAGTAGTCATCTAAGTAGAGCTTCAGTGAAGGAAAATCTGCTATGAGCAGCTAGGTGGAAGACTGGGCCTAAAGCCAGGAAAATCTGAGTTCAAATCCAGCCTCAAAAACTTCCTAGCTATATGACTCTGTGCAAGTCAGTTAGCCCCCATTTCCATCAGCTTTCTCATCTGTAAAATGGAATAATAATAGTACCTAACTACCAGAGTTATAACAAGGATCAAATGAGAGAAAAATTATAATGTGCTTAGCATTATAATATGCTGGCATATGATAAGGTTCATTCAAATGACAGTTACTCTTACTATGAGCAGAGGCAGCCCAGTCTACTTTTGAAAGATGTCTATTATTAGAAGATATTTCATTATATCAAGGCTAATTTGCTTCTTTACAATTTTCACCCATTGTTCTTTGTTTGGCTGACTCTCTGGGGCAAGGCAGAAAGAGTCTAATCTCTCTTTCCCATGGCACAGTAATGAGTATTTGAAGATGCCTATCACATTCCAGGTTATATTTTCCTAATTCCTTTGACTGAACTTCATATGGTGTTATCTCAAAACTGTTCACCACCGTGGATGCTTTCCATTTAATCAGTGCACTGAGAAAGTACTGCTAATAGCTGAACATTCTGCTCCAGTGCTGTATGATTAGGGCATAATACATTGTCCTAGTCTTGAGCAATATCTGTTTCATAGTGCTATCTATAATTTTATTAGCTTTGAGGGTTTGCCATCTCCTCGTACTGACTTGTGTTAAGGCTAAAGTCCATGAAGAATTTATAAATCTTTTGTCATAACCATTATCTAACCATGTTTCTACTATTCTATATTGTGAAAGTTAATTCTCAAAATCAAGTATGAGAATTAACATTTGTCTTATCAAATTTATCTTTTTAAATTTTAACCAATGTTCTAGCTGGGAGAAGGGCTTTTTGGAGGGGGTAAGTCAAGGCAGTTGGGGTTAAGTGACTTGTTCAAGGTCACACTGCTAGTAAGTGTTAAGTGTCTGAGGATGGATTTGAACTGAGGTCCTCCTGATTCCAGAACCAGTGCTATATTCATTGTGCCATCCAGCAAAAATCTATAGAAGGCTTTTAAAAAAATCTTTTGTATATATACCACTTTGAACAGTGTTTGGCACATAATAGTGGCATAATAAATGCTTGTTGACTGACCAACTCATTCAGTTTCTTAGCTTACCCCTTCCCAACTTTGTATAAGAATGGTGACAATATTTTTATCAATGATACTGACGAAAAATACTTTCAAAGAGTCAGGTAAAGATCCCTGGAACTCTACTCTCCAGAGTTCCATATGTTTACCTTAAGCCATTAACTGCTGTTTAGAATTGACCATTCAACTAACATCAAAAACAATAAACTGATCTATTGTGTAGCTGATATATCTCCACTAATTTTCCAGAAGAAGGGAAAAACTTGGTAGTAATTTTTGAAATATAAAAAATCAGCATGAAACATTTTAAAACAATTCTGAAAGCAAATTCAGAAGTTGAGATACTTCTGATAAAATTGAAGCTTATCTTTCTCTTTTCTATGAATTATAGGCTTGCTAAGCCAATTCATTTAATAAACAATATCACCAAAGAAATGTTAAAGCTAAGAGGATATCACATTTAAAAATTATTGTATATTTGTTTTCAAATATTTGTAATTTATTACAACTCAGAGAGTGGTTATTTTATAACAAAGCAATAAAATTAATTAAAAGAATACATGTTCTTTCAGCTTAAAGAAAATACAATATTCAATTTCTGTAGCCTTCTGTCAACATCCTATGTAAAAAAAATAGAAATCCATTTTCTCTCTCTTCTACCCCATCCCACTAGGAAAAGAGAGAAAACAACAAATTTCTTGTAACAAATTTAAGTAACTAAGCAAAGCATTTTTCTCATTGACTGAAAGTCTTGTTTCACTTTCTAATTCCACTACCAATACCAGTCATGGATAGCATGTTTCATCACTGGTCCTCTAGAATTATGAATGTTCATTTGTCCTAATCATAGTACTAACAGCTACTAAAGTACCAATATGAGGGTTGTTGTTATAGTGCAAGCTGTTCTACAACCTTGGTTTATTTCAGTTTTCATCAGTTTATACATTTTAATATCTTATAATAAGAATATTATAAGTATTTTGTTTTTCTGTTTCTCCTGATTTCATTCTGTCAGTTTATACTAATATTTCTGTACCATTTTAAATAATCTATTTCCTCATTTCTTTTTTTTTCAGTCCACACCATTTATTTCAATAATAAAAGATGAAAATGCAGGCAAAAAATCATTTGTAGACCTAAAAGCATTATATGAATGTCAACTATTCTAGTCCATAATTTGAGGTTGTCATTCAAGTTCTATGCAAATTTCATGCTTCTATTTCCCAAGAGTTTCCTTCTCTGATGTGGTGAGAAATGATCTTTCTTTTGGAAAGATTTCCATTTCTGGGGTTGTAGATATTATCTCAAAAAATGAATGTGTAAAACTAAAATTCTACATTATTAAAATAACAATAATCTGCATTGTTAATTGAACTAAACTACCATAGTTAGTAACATATTGACTTGTCATGGAATTCAATCATGGGCAGAAATTTATTATATTAATCCTGTGCCAAAATCAGTCCAAAAGTTTCAAGTAGGTATTTGAGTAGAACTAGAAGAGACGTTAGAAGTCATCAAGTCTGGTCCATTCATTTTTTTTTATGCTTGTTAAATTCAGAACATTCTTTTTTTCAAAATTACATGTAAATACAATTATACATTCATTTTTAATGGAAATTAGAGTTCCAGATTCTCTTCCTCTCTTATTATCCTGTCCCCTTCTTGAGAAGGAAAACTATTTTATATATGTCATATGTACAATCATGAAAAATATATTTCCATATTAGTTATGTTGCAAAAGAAAATCCAACTCCCCCCAAAATAAAAGTAAATAGGTATGCATTGATTTGAATTCAGACTCCATCACTTCCATCTCCGATGGTGGGTAGCATTTTTTCATAGAAGTCATTCAGGAAATGTCTTGCATCATTATATAAGAGAATAACTAAGTGATTCGCAGTTGATCATTGTAAAATATTGCTATTACTATACAATGTTCTGCTTCTGCTAACTTCTCTTTGCATCAGTACTGTAAGTCTTTCCAAGTTTTTCTGAGATCATCGTGCTTATCATTTCTTATAGCACAATGGTATTCCAAGAAAATTATATGTCATAATGTATTCAGCATTCCCCACTTGATGGATATACTTTCAATTTCTAATTCTTTGCCATCACAAAAAGAGATATTATACTTTCTTTGATATGTATTTTTCCTTTCCCTTTTTTAATCTTTTTGGAATTCAGACATAGTAATGAGATTGCTGGGTCAAAATACATGCACTATTGTATAGATTTTCATTATAGTTCCAAATTGCTTCCCAGAAAAGTTTTATCATTTCAAAACTCCACTTACAATGCATTACTGTCTCAATTTTTCCACATCCCCTCCAACACTTATTACTTATCCTTTCTGCTATATTAGCCAATATGATAGGTAAGGGGTGGTACTGCAGAGTTATTTTCATTTTAATTTCTCTAATCAATAGTAATTTAGAGCATTTTTTTTTTCATATGACTAGACACAGCTTTGATTTCTTTGTCTAAAAATGGTCTATTCCTATCCATTGACCATTTATCGACTGGGGAATCACTTGCCTTCTTACAAATTTTACTCAGCTCTGTATATATTTTAGAAATAAGGTCTTTGGTAGAGAAACATGCTCCATAATGCTTCCATGGTTATGATAAATAATTGTGTATTTCCTCCCATTCTATTTTAAACCTGTTTATCTTACACTTTTTCCTTTCATCCTATCCATCCTCAAAAGTGTTTTGCTTCTGACTACTATCTCTATAAGCTCCTCTTCTCTCATCCCTTTCCCTTCCTACTTTACTATAAGGTAATATAGATTTTTATGCCAAATTGAATGCTAATGTTATTTTATCTTTGCTCCAATTTCAATAAGAGTAAGTTTCAAGGGGTTCCCCTTCATCCCCTTCACCTCCAATTATCCCCTCAACTATAAAAAAAATATTTCATGCTTATATGAGATAATGTACTCCATTCTACTTTTTCCTTCCCCCTCCTCTCAGTGCATCCCTCTTTCTCCCTCTCAATTTTATCTTTTCAGATATCATCCCATCATAGTCAACTTACATCCATGGTCTCTATCTATGTATACACCTTCTAACAAGAAAATTCTTAGGAGTTACATGTATCTTATTCCCATGTAGGAATACAAACAGTTTAACCTTATGATTTATCTTTCCTTTTTACTATTTTAGGCTTTCTTGAATTTTGTATTTGAAAGTGAAATGTTCTACTCAGCTCTGATTGTTTCAACAGAAATGCTTGAAAGTCTTCTATTTCAGTGAATATAAATTTTCTTCCTGAGGTATTATATTCAGTTTTCTGGGTAGGTGATTTTTGGTCAGAATCCTAGCTCTGGAATATCATATTACAAGACTTCTGATCCTTTAATGTGAAATGACTATATCTTGTATTATCCTGACAGTGGCTCAATGATATCTGAATTACATTTTTTTTCAGGCTCCATGAAATATTTTTTTCTTTGACCTGGCAACCCTGGAATTTCCCTATAATATTCAGTTTTCACTTTGGAATGTCATTCAGAAAGTGAATAGTGAATTTTCTAAAAATGTCTATTTTACCCTCTGGTTCTAGAATATCAGGGCACTTTTCCTTGATAATTTTTTGAAAGATGATAGTTGCCTTTTTTATCATATATTTTAGGTACTCTAGTCATTCTTCAAATATCTCTCCTCAATCTATTTTCCAGGTCAGTGGTTTTTCTAATGAGATATTTTACATTTTCTTCTATTTCTTTCATCCATTTGCTTTTCTTTGATTGTTTCTTGATGTCTTGTGGAGTCAAAAGCTTCCATTTGCTGAATTCCCAAATTTTAAGGATTTTCTTTAATGAGCTTATGTACTTCCTTTTGAATTTTTCAAATTCTACTTTTTAACAAGTGAATTTTTATACATTTTTTCCATGTGGCAAATTCTGCTTTTTAAGGAATTCTTCTCTCCAGCATATTTTTGTGCCTCTTTTATCATTCTGGCTTTTGTTTTTAAGGTGCTATTTTCTTCAGTATTTCTGTGTCCTTTTTAACAATCTGTTGACTTTTTCTTTTCATGTTTTTCTTCCATCACTCACATTCTTTTTTAAGCTCTTCCATAAATTATTTTGGGGCTTGAGATCTGGACAGGACCATGTGAATTCAAAGTGCTTTCTGTCCCATGGGAATACAGGAACTGCCTTAGGGCCTCACTGTTCCAAGGCCTCTCTGTACCCATTGGAGATAAGGAAGTGCTGAGGGCCACAGTCCAGGTGCTGGCTCACAAGGACATCTCCCACAAGATGTCTCACTTGTTGAGCAGCAGTTGACATGACTGGATCAGCCCCTCTCCATTGGTTCACTCTCCCCATGTACAAGGAAATCACTCTTGAATCATGCTCACTTTTAGGTATTTAGGAGCTAGTTTTCTTCCCTCTACACACATGCCCTATTGGAATAAACTACAAGTTAATTCTCTCTGGTCTCTTCATTCCTTCCTGAGATCACAGCCTAAGGCAGGCCCTTAGGTTAATAAGGTTAGCAGTGCTTACACCTGGAGCCTAGAACAGAGACAGGTGGGGCTCGGGAAGGACCCTAGGATCACACCAGTGTGCCCCAAGACACATGCAGTATGAACACCCCTGCTTCCAGGGGTTCCAGGAGTGGATTCCCGGGTAGGCTACATGGTTTCCAGAACCAATGGAGCTCAGAGAACAGTGTGTAAAAGTAGGATGAAACTTAAGCATAGTGAGACCAGGGGATAGAGAAGAAACAAGGAAGAATGTTATAGCTTAAGCACATCAAAACATTCATTGCTTTGGCACATAAAGTTTCACCCTTTAGGCTAAATACAGATGGCCCTCTAAGGGGAAAGCTTGCAGCAGTTTTAGGGCTGAAAGAGTAACCAAGTTAAGTGGCAGCATGTACTGGCCAGGCCAGGTCAGGTCATCACCACCACCTTCACCATAGTCTTCTGTCAGACCCTAATGGGGATATTCCAGGACCCTGGATACAGAAATTTGAAGTGCTTAGTGCCCTCAGCCACCTTTGTGAAAAATAACTCCCATGTGGATAAAGTATAGCAGCTTCCCCTGCAGGTATTACAGGCACAGCTATTACAAGGTCAGAAAAGAAAATTCTTGCCACCAGAATTTTTGGTCCTGCTTTGTCAAATGATTCAAAGAGATAAAGTCAAATGCTTTTATAGTGGAAATGTCATTAAAGAAGATTCATCACCATTTACTTTGCCACTGAACCATAAGGAACATTGTATTTTTCTCTTACTTGCACCTGAAAACTTCCATATATGTTGTGTACCCACATTATAATATGAGGTCCTTGATAGGCATGGTTTTACTTTTTTCTTTTCCATCTGATGTGCTTAGCTTAGTGCTTTGTATCTAGTAAGCACTTGAGAAATGTTTCATTCATTCATTTATTTATTCAAAATAACACTTCTAAGCAGCTCTACTAGATAATGTGTTAGAGAAACTCAAGTTCGTGTTTCTTCAATGTAACAAAGTATATGTTTTCAAATTTTAAATCTATAATTTGTCGTTTCAAAACTTTTTCTATATTTTACAAAACAGAAAAAGAAATCCTATTTTTTCAGGAAACATGGGGCCAATGTATGGGAAATCTTATATTTTGAAACAAAAATGAAACATTGATTGGTTGCCATTTTAAACTAAAATGTATTCCATTTTCATGGATCCTGCAAGGCATTTTTACTGCCTCTTAAAAATGAAAGCTCAATTTCCATTTTCTGTTTTACAGTGTGAAAGGATGGAAATGGTGTTATTAAGTGACATTGAGGTGTAATTTACAAAGTGTCATCCAAAAATTACACTATTCACAGGAATTTTACAGCTTTAACATGAAGTCAATAAAAATGCTGGTAATTATCATAATGCTGTAGAAAGCTCAGGATCAAATATGAACTTTTCCACTTCTCACATATTCATGTACACTTACCATAATAATAGTCACTGTGCTTACATAAGGTATATTTTATGAAATTAAAAGTAGTAGATGCTTTTCCTGACACTTTTGCTTTGAAAGCTCAACTAAGTTCATTCCTTCAGAATAATTAGTTGATTGGAGCAATGCTGAGTATATATATATATAGGAAGGTATTTTTTTCATCAGGTCCCAAAGATTACAATTCAACTTACTGGGTACTGATATTTGCTTAGTAAGTTTGAATGCCCAAAATGTATACACATATGAATTTCAAAACAACCTATAACAACTGATGAACACATCACATTAAGTAGGCATTAAATTAGTTTATATTTGACTCCTCTTTACAAACTATATTCACATAGGACATCTGTTTTTATATCCATAATATTGTGAGCAACATAAGGCATTGAATGACATAACCACTAAATACTGAAGAGAAAAATTAAAGGAATTACAAGTAGAAATCATAACACTGTTTCAGTAGAGGAAATTGGTTTACCCTATCAACTGTGGATACAACTAATTTAAAAATAAGCCGAAAAAGTAAAGAGTCTGAATAGTATTTTAGAACAAAAATTAGACACGATGTGTCTTTGTTGCTTATTGAATCAAAAGAGGGCGCATTTCTCATCTAGATATGGTTCCTTTATAAAATCTGAACAATTTAAAATGTATAATCCTCACAAAAAATATTTAAAGCAGAAATATTATGCATGTTCTATCTTGAATCCAATGAAATACCAAATATCTTAAACAAAAAGTCACAGAAAACAAGGAAATTGGCTGTTGTCCAAAAATAAAGTTGAAAAAAATGAAAGAGGAAAAGAAAAGCATTTAAATAATTCATGCTAAAGACAAAATTGCCAGAAGGATAAAGTGATCATGAATATTTGGATTAAGTATTGTACACAATTGTATTTTTCAAAATTTGAAAATTTAAAGAAAATAGATACAATCACTTATATGAACATTGAATAATAATATGCTTGCATATGTGCAATACATGTGCATATATGCATGTATGAGGATATATGTTGATGGATAGACTCTGTACACATATATACATATCTTACTCTACATATGCTCATATACATACATATTGTATATGCATGTATGCATACATGTGTGTGTGCATGTGTACACACATTTATTGTTTGTGGTAAAAACAATACTATGTGAAATAAATAATTTCAATAGAATTATCTCCAAGTAAGAAAAAGGGACATCATCAAATAATAAGCATGTTTAAAACAAAATACAAAACAAAACAAACTCAAAGAATAACACCTAGGTTTACTGCAGAATTTATGCACTTAAAAGAAAAAAATAATTATTGTGGTTATATAAATATGTATATATATGTATATATAATTTATAAATATATGCATAACTAAATTTCATGAGGTAACTATTTTGCTGACTTTAAATACAGCTTAATGATAATCCTAAGAAGAAAAGTATTGAACAATTTCACAAATATAGGGATGAAAATAAGAATATTAAAAAATATTAGCTAATAGAATACAGCAATGTGTTAAGAAAATTATTAATCATGACCAGTAAGAACTTGACCCATTCTTGTCAAACTGATATATCCTCAGAAGGATATAATTAAATATGTAAGTCAAAAATATCAAAATAACTATATACATATGAAAACAGATTTTAAAATTTTGATTAAAATCTCTGACAATTCTAATAGCATATAAAGCATAAAAGGATTTTTTCTAAAAGAGAATAAAAATATTTACCCTAATTTTACAACCAACACAATATACAACAAAAATATTAGAAACATTCTCTTGAAAGTATATCTGTTATCAGCATACATATATAATATTACATTAGAAATTTTAGCAATAATAATACATACAAATCTAGATAAAGAATAAAGGAAATAGCCTTGATAACAATGAATTTCAGATACAATAAAATTATAGATTTGTAGATTTAAGCAACCTTAGGTTTACCTTGTAGAGGTTCTTAACCTTTTATATGTCATGTATACCTTTGGCAATCTGGTGAAACCTATAAACCCCTTCTAAGAATAAGGCCTAGTTACCTACATTAAAAATCATAGGAAATGCTAATTGTCATTTAGAAGGTGTTGAACATACATGTATATAGGATATGCACATATTAAATATCTACATATATCTGTACATGTAGATATGTCTATAGGTATACATACATACATATATATGCATATACATATACATACCTATACACATATGTGTGTCTATTTCTATCCAAAGCCATGGACCACATGAAATCTATGCATGTATCCTAAGGAACCCATGAAATTCAGTTTAAAATCCTCTGATATGGGGTGGCTAGGTGGCTCAATGAATAGAGAACCAGCCCTGGAGTCAGGAGGACCTGAGTTCAAATCTAGCCTCAGATACTTGTCACAAAAACTAGCTGTGTGACCCTGGGCAAGTCACTTAACACCAATTGCCCTCCAAAAAGCAAAAGAAAAACAAAGATCCTCTGATATAATAAGCTCTCATTTCGTATAGGTGAAAACAAGGCCAGAGATGTTAATTGGCTTACTCCCCTGTTCTTAATTTCAAACCTCAACCTCTAAATTAATAGATTTAAGATTTGAGAGTTCAGTAAAGTTAAATTATAAAAGTTTAACTTCCAAAAGTCATTTTCATTCTTATTTGTTACAATGAATACCTTGGCACTCACTGTCTGAATGTCAGTTATGTTAATTTTCACCCTTCTCCCAGGGTTTGGCAGTATTTTTTAATATCCAGGCTTTCTGCCATTGATTCTAGTTCCACCAAAAGTGTTTTGTTTTGTTTTGTTTTGTTTTGTTTTGTTTCCTATGGAAGTGACCCCTGGACTCCAGTTAAAATTAACCAGCTAACAGAAAGTTTTAACAAAAAACATTGCAAGAATAAACACTGAAACATTTTCCTCAAAAATGTCAGGAATAATCTTCCCTTTTACTACTTCTGTCTTTGAGGAGTAGGGGGTCTGAGATTAACTTCACAGTTTAGCTCCATTCACATAGTCCCAAATTCAAATTCCAATTTTCCTTTTGACTCAAATCTCATTCACCTTAATTTCTCAGAATTTCCTTGCTGAGTTCCCTGGCTACATATTTCGCCTAAAATCCTGGCTCCAAGATTGCAGTGACAAGAATCCAGCTCTCCTGGGGATTCTACTTTCTGTGCCCAGAAATGCAATGATCCAACCAAACAGAACAAGTCAAACCAAAACCCCAACCCCAAGCTCTTTTTGGTGGGCAAAATAATAAATGGGCGAGAAAGGGGAAGATAGACTTTTCCCCAGCATGGTCAGTTTGTAGCAACTACACTGTGGGCAAACATAGATCTTTACCCCAATGGAACCAAGAGAATGTAGTAGTCTGGAGTATACATATGTATATGATCTGCCCATCTGAAAAGCAAAATCCCAGTTACACCAGTCATAAAAACGAAGTAAGCACAACAAAGAAAATTCATTTAAAATAATAGCCAAACAACAGATATTTGGGGTGAACCAGCATAAGAATTTATAGGACTTGTATGAGAACTGTAGAACTATGATGAACAATATAGAAAAGGAATAGGAACTGGAATAGCATTCTATGTTCATAAATATAAGATTTATATAACAAAATTTCCAAAATACTCCAAAGTCAATTAACAAATTTTAAGACGAAATGGATATGTTATTTATTAGTTGACTACTGTGTACCAGACACTATGCTAAGGACTTTTCACAAAAATTACCTCAATTCATATATTTAAAGCAACCAGTCAATATATCTGTATAGAATTAGTATTATTCATAGAATTAGACAAAACCAAAATGGAAATATGAAGAGAAAAGCAAATCAGTAACAATAATAATTGTCATATGAAAAAGGGGAAAAAAAGCTGGTAAAGTGAGTCTTGTACTTAAAAGGTTCTAAAATAAATTATAAAGTTATTGTCATTATACCCAGATGTGTTGAAAAATAAAACAAAACCAAAATATAAAAAAACAGAAATAGATCAATGGGATAGAACTTTAAGGATTAGTTAGAAAATATGCTATGTAAAATACCTGCATTTTATAGTAAAATAATTTGAATCTGTATCCTACACTGTATACTAAAGAGAATTCAATTAAGATGTGATAAAATCAGGCAAAAATAATTGAAAAACATGTAATGAAGCATTTATCTAAATTGTTGAGGTGAAAACTGGGGAATGGGGATCAACAATGCAAAGAACAGTTTGGGACAAAATGGATATGTGGCTTACTTTTGAAGAGGTAGAACAATAAATTATAATTGAAAGTAAAAAGAAAAATAACATTGAATATGAAAAATATGACACAATCTTTAAATTTATTATAAATAAGGAACTGCTAAATATTACGTTTACTTCCACTTCGTATCAGATAAATACTCAATAAGCATTGAAATATCAAAAAGGAAACACAAACTGTTAATAATTACTTAAAATAAATGTTCAATTTCAATAACAAAGAGACACCATCTAAAATTCTATTAAGGCATCCTCTCATCCATCAAACTGCCAAAAAATGAAAAATATCAATATTCAGTGCTCACAATGTTGTAAATAAACAAATGATTTCATTACTTACTGAGAGAATTGAAAATATATCAAGTTATTTTTACGAAAAAAACATTTTCAACATTTACATTTTTCTGTTTTGTACTGTTAGCCAATCTGATAGGTATAATATGATACCTCAGAATTGTTTAAATTTTTATTTCTCTAATTAATAGAGATTTAGAGCATTTTAAGAAAAAGGGTTTTTATACAAGAAAGGTACAGATAAAAATAAATAGGACATGATAGCTTATTGGATAATATCAGTACAAGAGAATGTAAGAAATCATGGATAACACAGGCTGAGTGTCTATAGAACTGTCTGAAGGGTGATATCCTAAACAATAATAAGGAAGTAGGAATAGGGAAGTCTTTTAGTTGAAAAATAATGAATAAACTTTCAAACTTTTTTTTTTACTTTAAGGTGGACATCAAGTTGGAGATTTCTAAGAGTTAGTTGAAGATACAAAACTTTAAGTCAAACAGAAATGTAAGGATTTTAAAAATCAGAGAAATTTCTGCATAGAGATGATAATTGAATCCATGGGAGCTGATGAAAGTACCAGCAGAAGTATTTTATAGAGAGAAGAGAAAACGGCTTAAGCAGACTCTTGAAATGCATTCCCAGTAAGTAGGCATGACCATGATAAAGAGCCAAAAAGAGAGACTGAGAAGAATTAGTGAGAAAGGAGAATGATAAGGATAGAGAGATATCACCCCCCCCAAAAAAACAAATAATATCCAGGAAAATGAATGACTGAAAGTGTCAAAAGCTATGGAAAGGTCAAGAAGGATAGGGATTGAGAAGAAATCAATAGAATTGGAACTTAGGAGATCATTGGCACCTTTTGAAAAAGTTGTTTCAGTTGAATGAAGAAATAAGAAAAAGACAAACTACAAAGAATTCATAAAAGGATTAGAGGAAAGGCAGAAGAAGAACTGATTACAGATTCTTTTTTTCTCAAGGAACTTATCCACCAAAGGGAAGAAAGATTTAAACTGTTAGCTACTAGGAATACATCCATGGTTTTGGGAAGATGGGGGAATCTTGGATTTATCAGCAGTATAGAATAGGCCAGTAGATGGAGAGAGTGTGAATATCAGTGAGAGATGGAGATAATGGGTGGGTGAGTGGGTGTATAATCTATTGAAGAATACAAGAATAGAATGTGGTCATTGTTTGCTTTGGTAATAAAAAAGTGTCATCTTTTTTTGTGAAGCAAAGTGAAAGTGGAGATAGTAGAAGAAAACATCTAAATAATGTGAATTAAGGAAGGAATAGGAGGCAGTGTTCAGCAATTAGTTTAACTTTTTTATCAATGAAATATTAGACAATATTCTCAGCTCAGAGGGTGGAGAGAGGGGAAATTATGCAAGGTTTAATAAGGGATGAAAATATCTGGAAAATACCCTATGGTGAACGGAATAGTGAATTGAATAAGGATATATAAAAGCCTTGCTACAGTGGTCAGGGCCCAATTGAGATTATATACCATTTATAGTGGACTCAATGATCAGTTTCATAATTTTCTCCATCTTTGTTTGGAATACACAGATAGTAGTGAAGGAAGAAGATGCTAAAAGTACTCCAATGCTAGAGTTTGGCAGGACAACATTTGAGAGGTTAAGGGGCAAGAGACTAAAGGAGAGAGAGAGATTATAGTGTAGGATCTAACTCGTTCAAATGGATGGGGAGTAAGAGAAGAGTATAGTCAGTGCAGGGGCAATGCCGTGGCCAAGAGCTGAGGAACAGAGGACTTTAAGAATGAAGAACAGGGTTAGAGGTTGTAAGGAAAGGGCGAAATTGCTAAAGATCATCATCACATAATGCAATGTCAGAGTTCATTAACATGGAATTGGAATATTTAGTGATGAAGGTACTTCGTATTTAAAGTGAAGGAATAACCATCTCTGTATGTTATCAAAGTCAAATGGAAGTGCAGGTCATGAATAACTTGAGGAACTCTAAATTTAGATCATATTAGAAAATATTAATATGTATATGGAAATTCTCAACCATGATATCAGGATGTTTGGTATTTTCTCTCGACTATTTTAGTTCACTGACTAGATCCTTAGGTCATTTCAACAGTTTACTTCAATTAGCTTTAACAATGGGATATCTACTTCAAGACCCAGTGAGAATACTAGAACAAACATTGTTTTGCTTAAACTGTCTCATATATGTCAGTCTCTGGGGATAATTTGTTCATACTTCATGCAATTTCTCTTGGTGGTAAGGCAGGGCAGAGGCAGTCAGGGTTAAATGACTTGTCCATGGTCAAAAAGCCAAGTAAATG
>NW_027185761.1:5249529-5283162 GCF_028583685.1 Petaurus breviceps papuanus | reverse complement strand
ATTGGTGCTAGACTGGCTTTGAAATCTGACATTAATATTCCCAAGACCTACTAATGAACAACTCTCCTGATCTTTAAAAATTACAAGGTCACAGCCTCCAAACTCCTTCAACTAAAGCATAATATTAAGTGCTGAAGCAAATGATTACAGTCCTTAATTATAGGCCACATGTCATTTTCTGATGGTTGCATCCTAAGTCATTTGTCCTTATACCACTCTTTTCTCTACAGAAGACTACAAGGAATGAAGAAGTAAGAAAAAAAAATGAAGGAAGATGTTCTGTTGTAATAGTACCTTTTGAATGAACATACAATTCCAGCTACATAGACAATCTGAAAAATTCTTCTTCATAGCATAGCTAGCAGTCTGAATTCAGTTAAATAATGCTTATGCATACTCCAAATTCCATACTGATAATTCATCAGGGAAAATGCTCTGAACCTGATCCCAAGAACTGAAATCACTGTCCATGGTAAATATTAAGATGGCCAAACATGAAAAATGTAACTAAATTTGGAAAGTTGTTATGAAATATTTTATAAGCAAAAAATAGGAAATTACATATGATCTTATTTATAAATTCAAATAAGATTTAATACATTAAGGATCTAGATGGGGAATTAAAGAAAGCAACTCAATAGTGCTATGGTAAATTAACATATTGAATTTAATTTGCTAAATAAAAGCAGTAACCAAGCAAGTTGTATTATTTGATTAATAATGGGCATCTAATGTACTTAATTAAAACAAACAAGGATTTTTAAATTCTATTTTTTTTAAATTTCTGAAACAGACTGAAGGAGGTAAACCTCAAGGCACATCATTGAGGTAAACACAAGAGAAAAAAATAACATACTACAACTCTCTAAAATTTCTTTCTGCTAGCATTTAAATCCTGAGTTCATATACAATTTTCAAAATTAGCTCCTCTCATGTTCACCACTTTCACACACACATTACCACACTATACAGTCAGAAAATTAATGGCTTTTCATTAAACATCTTTAGCTAATAGTAAATGAGAGAGGTTGCAGAAGAAATCTGTTACTTTAGAAGGCCTTTGCTATCTCTTCATTGATTACCATTTTAAACAATTGGAAAATGAGTTGAAGGATTGGACAAACTGGTGGTAAGTTTTATGAAGTCAATATCTCCTGGTGTGTGGTTTCACATCCCAATGCTTTTAAGCAAATCTATTTTTCCTAAACTCAGCATGCATTAAAATTCACAGACTGTATGATAAAAATGTTGGAGGCCATACCACATTAAATATATTCTTTTCATTCTCTGAAATAGCATCTGTACTTCACCCACAGTCATATTTTCACATATTCAGCTTGTACCTCTTTGCAGCCATGATTTCTGTGACAAGGTAAGAAGCACATTTATTTAAGTCCACTATTATCCCATGGATATATTTTTTATCATATTGGCTCAGCCTACTCATGACCAATGAATAATTCTCCATTTATTTCTCTAATCTGCCTTTATTTGAAGTATTTAATAATTGTGTTCATAAAGTTCCTGGGTTTGCCTTGGCAAGTAAACTTTGAAGTATTTTATATTGTCTGCAATATTTTTAATGGGGTTTTTATATCTCTTACTGTTGAGTTTTTTGGATAATATGCAGATATGGTGATGATTTGTTTGAGTTTAGTTTATACCCACAGCTTTGCTGAAGTTGTTAATTGCTCCAATGGTTATTTTAGTTGATTCTCTAGTGTTCTTTATATATACCATCATATCATTCGCAAAGAGTGATAGTTTTATTTCCTCATTGCCTATTTTTATTCATTCAATTTCCATTTTTATTGCTATAACTAGCATTTCTAGTAAAATACTGAATAATAGTGTTGATAATAGACATCCTTGCTTCACTCCTGATCTGATTGAGAGGGTTTAAAGTTTATTCCAATTAAGATAGTGCTAGCCCTTGGTTTAAGATGGATACCACTTATCATTTTAAGATAGTCTCCATTAGGGGTGGCTAGGTGGCGCAGTGAGTAAGAGTGCCAGCCCCAGAATTGGGAGGACCCTGGATAAGTTGCGGCCTCAGAGACTTAACACCCCCCCCCAACACACACACACACACACACACACACACACACACAACTGGCCATGTAACATTGGGCAAGTTATTTAACCCCAATTGCTTAAAAAAAAAAATACTCCATTAATTAATATGTTCTCTAATGCTTTTCATAGGAATGGTTGTTGTATTATCTTACATCTATTGATGTAACCATGTGATTTTTATTGTTATTTTTACTAATATGGTCAAATATGCTAACAGTTTTCCTGCTACTGAACCAGCCCTGAATTAATCGTACCTGGTCATAGTATATGAACTTTCCGATATATTGCTGTCATCTCTTTGCTAATAATTTATTTAATTTTTTTGCATTGATATTAATTAAAGAAATTGGTCTATCATTTTCTTTGTCTATTTTTGCTCCCCTTGATGAAGGTGCAAAAACTACATTTGTGTCATAAAAGGTAAGACTCCCTACTTTACCTATTTTTTTCAAATACTCTATCTAGTATTGTGATTACTTTCTCCTTAAATGTTTGCTAGAATTCACAAATCCATCTGGTTCCAGGGGTCTTTTCTTAGTGAGATCATTATCATCTTGTCTAATTTCTTTTTCTAAGACAGGTTATTTAAGTATCCCATTTTCTTTTCATTTCACATGGGCAGATAATATTTTTGTAAATACTCACCCTTTTCTCTTAGACTGTCAATTTTATTGGCATATAATTGGGTGAATGTTAATAATTGCAAAATTTTGTCTTCATTATTGGTACATTCATCTTTTTCCTTATTGATATTTGTATTTTTTATTTTAAAAATCTGAATTTCTTAAGCTTTCAGTTTTATTAATATTTCCTTTGATTTTTTTTTTTTCAGTATTTTCGTTTGGGTATTCAATTGGGGATTTTCAATGTGTTCTTTTTTTCTTTTGTTTAAAAAGAATCTTTTTTTATGGAAACTAAGAGCATAAATAGAGACTTCAGGTTTCATAAAAATCCTGAAAAAAGTCTTTTTCCCTTAAAAACACTGTATATTTTTTATACCACACTTTCCCTTCATTCCTTTTTTGGTTTCCTCCCTCCTCTTCCCAAACAGCCTTCTCTATATAGTATCTTCTTTTCTCCATGTCCTCTACCCAACCCTTATTAACTTTTGATTTGACTCCTCTTTCTTACTTTTATTTATTTTCTTTTCTACTTCTTTCTATTTCTACTTTCTTTGTGTGTGTGTGTGTGTGTGTGTGTGTGTTTGTATTTGTCACTTTTCATCTATTGAGACAAATGACCAGTTTACCTTCCACTTCCTTTCTCCCTGGAATGCAAACATCAACAACAAAAACATTTTCTGCCCTTTTCCTAGTAATTGCTCTCCCAAGAGTTTGAGAGGTTTCCCCCTGTTTTATTCCCACCCTAGGCAAGGTATAACTTTGGTAGAATTTCCTCCCAATTCCACCCCCCCACCCTATACAAGCTATTTTTTTTAACATATAAAACCTAATTATATTTATTTAGCTGTAACAAAGGCAAAATGATTCTCATCTTCAGTATTTTAAGGAACTCATCCCAGCCTCTCTAAATCTTTAGAGGTATCTAAGATGGGATAGCGTTTTTTTTTTAAGCAATTGTGGTTAAGGAACTTGCCCAAGGTTACACAGCCCATTATTTTGTGTGGGAATTAAGTATCTGAGGCCAGAATAGATCCCGGGTCCTCCCACCTCCAGGGCTGGCACTCGTACTCACTGTGCCACCTAGCCGCCACAAGAGGATAGCTTTTGATGCCAATTTGTCACAACAGACTGAAATAATAAAATTCATTTTTCAGACTAAAATGAACTGTGAAAATAGCAAAAGCTTGTCAGAAACTCCCAACTTATATTAATGAAAATTGGTGGAACAAAGTAAAATAATTAATTAGGTTACTCATAGAAGTAGGAATAAGTTAATCAGACTTGATATTCCCTATAAGTAGTTACCTGATTGATGCAGAGTACAAAAGAACAGAGGCAAGCCTCTGAGATCTCTTAATTTCCTCTTCTCAAGGAGCAAGTGCTGCTATACACCCATGCACACACATGCATACATGTATGTGTACGTGCATATATATGTGTGTGGATGTACATATGCATATGCATATATGGTGTATTCTGGTTGTGCATCCTCCCACCTCTTATTCTTTTCCATACCCCTTCACCATGTGGGCCTCCTGCTTTACTATGAGATGAATACTGTGAGAGGAGGATTTATAATCCTAAATGACTGCAACTGGGCATAGAATTCTTGAGTTAAAAAGCTAAAAATATCTTCTTGCATGAATTCAGCCACTTCTGTTAATAAAGACTGTGAGCTTCTGCTGGTGGTGATTCATGTGGCCTCAGTGTAAGTCTTTCTGAAGAAAGACCTGATTTAGATAATTTTTGCAGAGGGGAAAAAGATTTTTCTTCTACTACCTGTCCACTGTTCAAAGATAAAAAGTTCCCTCCGTTAGTAATATGTGGAATCTAATTTTGGCATAAGTAATCTTCATTGATCAACATCTGCATCCTCAAACTGTCCAGCAACAGTTGGTGTGATATCTATCTCCATCCCATCTTCATAATCCCTAATTGAGTCTTCTGTTCTTACTCTGGCCATGTTATATTGGCTGCTCACAGACTGAGCAAGCATGCCTTCCAATCGCTCCAGAGTGGCTTGCCCTTCTACAGTTAAATGAGAATCCTTCAATGAAGCAATATTCCCCTGTCCTTACTCATGTGCTTCCACATCCTATTCTTCTCTATCATCATCATCTGAATCTTCATACTCAGGGTTTGGATGTAAAGCTTGACTTTCACACATTGCAACAAACAATGCTTCCAATGCTGACTTAACATTTGGTACAAATCTGAACTCAGCAATTATACAAACTAAAGTAATAGTCTTCTCTATAACTTTGTCACATTAAGACAAAAATCTTCTCCTATCTTTGTATCATTCTTACCCCAATAATCTACCTCTTCCAGAAAAGACCTTTCCTAGCTTCTGGGTATTTTATCCTGATATACAAGAATCTTTTCTTTCTTCATCATCCCAAGGAAAGACTTGATATTCCTCTTAGCAAGATCTAACTCCTACTTATTCCCTGAGAAGACCTGAGCAACTACTCTTTTGTGATACCTCTGACTGCAACCCCAGGATGCATGTTAACTCTCCTGGAAGTAGAGAAGTCCTTTTCCCCTTTCTAGTTGCTCCCCTAGGGGGGAGAGCATCCTCCATCTACTATCAATTTTCTCACCTCACCACATGCTTTCTCCTAGTTATCTCTCATGTCTCTGACACATTGGTATCGAAAACATTGTTTGCTGCAGTCTTGAAATTATGCACCTTGAGGTTGAATAGAGAGTTTAGGGGCAAATCACAAATCACAGTAAGACAGCAGGGCCAAGTCCCAGAGTTCAGGTTGAAGTGACTCTGTAGAATAGACTTCTGGGTGAAGTACTTGCCACAAATACCACAAGAATGTGTCTTGACATCTTAGTAGATGTTCATGTGATGATTGATTTGCTGTTATTGTTAAACTGCTTCCTTCATCCCAGTTACATGAAGATAAAGGGCTGGGATCTCTTGGAACACAAATTTTCCCACAACCTGAAGTACTTTAGGGTACTTGCTACACTTGATATTCTTCAGTGGGTTTCCCACTGGAAACCACCTAGTACAAGGCTCCTGAGGCCCCAACATTTCCCATTAATTTCACTGTTTTGGGACATTAATGGACTCTGCTAGGACTTTATCACCCAGTCCAAGGGGGAAGCTCTCCTCTATTCAACTTCCAGGAAACAGTAGCAAGGCTTTTATCATTCTGTGGTTTTTGTCAGTCTATAGGGAATCTTCACCATTCCATGGGGTGTTATGCTATCATCTGGGGCATCAATAGTTTTTCAGACCTCACTGAGAAGAAGGCTACTACTTCCTCCAAGGTCATGGTCCTCTCCAAAACTTCCAGGGACTAATTCCTCTGTGTCACTTGCAGTGCTGATTCTACCTTGAAAGTGCAGACATCTAACACATCCTCTTTTTCATCTTCTTCCTCCTCTTCCACGTTTAGCTCAAGATCCCCAAGTAGGAAAAAATTCTCTACCTTCATTAGTCAAACAAGTAGAGGTCTTTGGGGCTGTAGTAAGGTTTGGGAGCTTCTTTGGGGTTTTAAGTAAGTGGGTGAAGCTGAATCTAGTCTACCCAATACATTAAATAATTTCATATTCTTTTATGTCAAACCTGGGCTTAATGAAAGTAAAGCCATGGTTCAATTATTTATAGAACATTACAGGAATGAAAGGGGAAGTGACCCATTAAAGAAGGTTACTATGTTAATCTCAGAGGGTGACTTTCAGTGGAATGGGGGGACAGACAAAATGGTATAGAAAAGGCTCAAAGAGATAGCCTTTGAAGCATTCTACAAATTAGCAGAAAGTGTCTTCTGCCTATGTAAAATGTCAGGCATTAGGGACACAGGATGATACACAAACAGAAAAGATTTGCTAGCCACAAAGCAAGAGAAGTAATACAGAGCTAGATGGTAGAAATATTCAATCTCAAAGTTCTAATAAGAATGTTGGCGACATTTGGCCTCCAATCTCTCTGCTACTGTATTCTTGAATACTTGATTACATATGAGAAGCCAATTTTAGATGTCTACACTGCTTCCTGGAAAGAAATGAATATCAGTCACCAGATAAGATTTTTTTTTCTCTCTAAGGCTTATTCTTTTGTTGTTGTTATTGTTTTTGCATTGGAAAACTCTTCTATGGATAATTTAAAAAGAATCAACAGAAGCAATTTACACAAACAAAAAACTTTCAAAATAACAGTGATTTAAAAAGAGAAAGAAAAATAATTGACATATTTTTCAATTTATACTTTTTTCTACAATATAAAACCATTCCAATAATAAAATAAACTCAGGTATTATTTCAACTTTATTTTTGGTTGAAATAGAGAAAAAGATAAAAGTAGCAAAGGGCAGAAATTGTTCTAAATAATTTCGAATCTTAGTCACGGAGGATATACATTGAATTTTCTAATATTAAAAATATTATGTGAAGATTAAAAATCTAGTGCCCAGGGGAAGTCCGGGTCTTTGTGACTATCTTTGCCTCCCTCAAATAATACCCCTGTTTTCTGATTATAAAGAACTAGCTATCATTTTATGGAATTCTTAGGAATTCACTGTTCCAAATCTCTCAACTTCAGCCTTTCAATTTAGTTGGCTTTGAGAGAACAAATATGCTGATTTTATACTCTTCCTTTATTCCACCTCATGAATCTCCCCTGATGCCTATATGTGGAAGAAATGCAGAATTTTTTCTGCATATTTTTTCCCCTCACTGCTGCTACTAAGGAGTGGATTTGACACTCCTAGGATGTGTTGAGAACTGGCCAAGAGGTCTGGTTATGCATAATTAATACATTTGCTAAAAGTAAGAAGTAAAATTAAATTTTTGTAGCTTTTCAAGGGCTGTCTCCCATGTTTTCAAAGATTGGATGTTAAAGTGAATCAGAACCCCTTCTCCTGCTATTGTAAATGCTCAAACATTTAGACTCACATTGATGGCTACTATATTGGCAAATGGTTTATATGGATTAATAAGTGTGACAGTGTAATGATTCAATATACCAATAGAAATATGACATAATTCAGTGGATATATAATGGAAGGGAAGCATGTAAAGTAGCAAAAGAACTGTATGAAGTATCGATCAAAATAGTATATTTCTATTGTACAAACTCAATGGCACAAGCAAGTTGAATGATGTTACTTCTCCATCATTTACTGCAGGGCACACAAAATCATTTAGTGATTTTCATTCTTCCTTAGGTTGCTGTTGATATAAAAATACCTAAATATTAAATTCTTAATGAGAATAGAAGTGAAATTGCATCTTCTATGATCTGTTGGCATTGGTTATTTCCCATATTCCCCAATTCTCTTTTCTTACCTATTCAGATGGCAAGAGGTTAAGGGTTTTTTTTTTTTCATCTTTATTAATGCATTGCAGTACTTGTCCAGCAAATAGCACTGGGGAATGACAAGTCACAGAATGAGAACCCTGTTCTTACCTGATGAAACTTTATTTAGATGTATTTTTGCATATATCTGCATAGATCTTCATAAGTTTATTTCTTTGTGAATCTATAGTTGTTGCGTTATTTTTTTTCTTTAATTGGGAAGTAACCTTACATCATTTTCCTGCAAGTGTTAACAAGGACATTTCTGTTCTGTGTTAAATCACTTTTCAGGATTAAGAAAGCACTGATATTCATAAGGGAAAAATGAAACAAAAACTATGTGGAAGGTTAAGGGATGTGTTGAATATTGAATGCTAAGAAAGTGCTCCATACCATACCAGAGATGGCAAAGTCAAAGAGAATTAGATACCTGTGGGAGGTGTATTGACTTAGAAAATTGCAAATTAATATTAAATATTTTTATTTTATTTTTATTTATTTTGTTAAACCTTTACTAATTACATTTTAATCTCTTTCCTACTCAACTTGGGAGCCAGGTGACTCTTGCTGCCATTGGTCTGTAATTTGATACTTCTCTCTTAGAATATTAGGAACAAATACAATAGGCAACATCAGAGCATCAGTGAATATATTTCACTGACTTACAAGTAGATATGAGATAAATACATTGAATTGATGGAAGCTTTTTATTCAAGGTCATGGAAGGTAGTAAGAGCAAAGTCAAACAATTAGCACCAATAGCTTTAAATTGAGGCAATCATGTCAGATAAGTAAGACTACTCTTGAGAACAAGGATAATGTGCCACTCATGAGTCACACACCACTGGGTTACTACTACAGGAATCAAGATGTGCAATCCATAAAGAATGATCAGGCAGAAAACATCCATCTTTTCTGCTTTCATTGGTAGAGTTCCACTCAATAACTATTTTGTTGTTTGGATACATTCTTCAATTGACTCAAAAGTCCATTTGAGTAAATTCTCTGTATTTCTCACCCTCCCCATTACTTTCATACTGAATCTTGGCAACTGAATAGAAAACCTACCTCCATGACCCTTAGTTCCCATTCTGTCAGTCCAATCAATCATAGGACTATGCATAATTCCAGATCTACCACTCATTCTACTATAATCTTTAGAATATCTGCTCTATAATTATGAACTGTCCCTTCCCTAGAAAACTCTTCTTCTCCTTATCCTTGCATTTTTTTTACCTCATCTGATTTCTGCAAGATAAAACTTTCTCAAGATTCCATTTTCTTGGAATGGTTCCCCTTCCTGTCTTACCGATAGTTCATTGGTCACATCATTGATCTTCCTAATGTCTTTGACAATAGCTCAGCAATAACATAAAAGTTCTTCTAGTAGCCCAGCATTTATTTCATCTGAGCTTAATTACTGACTTTGACAAGTGGACCTAATTAATAATTCATTATTCAGCATCTCTTTATTCTCTCTGCCCTCAAACAATAGTGTTCATATCCCTTCTTAATCCTACTCTTTTTTCAACCAATTTAAAAATAAACAGATAACTGAATAAAACACATCAATATTGTGGTTGTGATAATACTTCACTTTCTTTGCCAACCCTGACTCTTTTTTAACTTTTTGTGGAATAAATATTATCCTTATAGCAGCATGTTGCCTTTTGTCATTGACTAATGTTCTTGTCTCCATTTTTTATGTTTTTGCATGCATTATTTTTGGCCTAAATTAGTTGCTGATTTCTCTGAGCATCTACTTCATTCTCTTGAAGTAGTTTTCACTTTTTCTCCACATTAAAAATTTTCTTTGTTTATGTAAAATGTAATTCTTGAAAATCTCACATCCCTTCTGGCTTGATTTCTCATTACAATTTTACCCTCTTGAGATGCCATCTATCATTCCTCTGAACGTTTGAATCCTATTCCCCAATCTAGACCGCAGCTCTGCCTCCTTTTGTCTTTTCACTCTGGGACCACGATAATGAGGAACATTCATTCCAACCCATGCTTCTCATCATTTGCAGTAAGTTCTTTTCATGAGTAAAAAGAATAATCCGGAAAAGTACTTCTGAATGAAATTTGAAAGATGACATCATCATTAAGAAATGACAAGAAATTATTAGTTGCTCTGTTTTTGGTGGAGAAAATCCTTAGATATCCAAATAAGTAAACCCCCCCCATTACTGTTGTTTTGTTTCTATGCCAGACTTGAGATATTATTGAATTATTCATATCTTCCATTTTTCCATCCAGGCCACCATATTGTTTTCCAATCATAATACCTCCCTCTATCATACTTTCCCTCATCCTACTCACCTCCCAGATTCCTGTATTTCCTAATATGAGTATCCAGTCTTAATATACAATACGATTCCAATCTTTTCTTCCTATCTAGATTTATTTTAATAAGTATTCCAGAGTCATGTAGCAATCATAGATTTCAACCTCATAGTTTCCATGGTGTTTTTGAAGTCCAAAATGTCACAGTCCTTTGGGATAAGTTTTCATTTTCCTTGTTACAAATATTTGGTAATTTTGTACACAGATCTTTGAGCCTAGGAGTTTTAGTTCTGATGATTTATGTAGATTTTATTTTCTTTAAAAATTTTCTACAAAGTTGTATTTCAATGTCTTTCTGTATACCAGAGTTGGTCCTAAATACTTGAAGTTAATGCCAGGAGAACAAAAGATCTGATGATTCCTAACATTTGTAGAAATATTTTAAATAAGGTCTCATCAATGTAATGAATCCACTGTTCAAATAACATCTTAACTAAAGCTTATCATTAGTGAGTTTTAGACTTGGCAATTAATTATATGATCATTAGAAACCAAGTAACAAGGAAGAAAGAGGACACTCAGAAAGGAAGAGTATGCTTAAAATAACATAGTTTCTATATTAATTGTACTGGGTGTCTGGTACATGTGCAGACTCAATTTGTTTACATACACATGTGTAGATATATATGTGTATATATGTACATATCTGGGTGTATTATGTATGTGAGTGTGTATGTGTGTATATGTAAGTATACATACATATGTGTGTTTAATTAATTTATTATTTCTATGTGGAGGATTCTATGGAGCTACTTCTAGAAAAATATTTGTCATATGAGAAAAGTAAATACATAGATATTCTGTACCCAGTTCTGCTTAGCCTTCCACATGGTTAGGAGGAGACTAAATGTGTACCTTGACTGTGTAGTTGAAATTGTGAATGTCTTCAAAATAACTTGATCGGTGTGGAGGCAAAATGACAGAGTAGAAAAAGCATTCATCTAAGGTCTTCCAACATTCCACTCAAAACAACTTTAAAATAATCCCTCAGATCAAATTCTAGATTGGCAGTGCCAAGGAAAGGTCAGAGTGAAATATTTTTTCCTACAAGAAAACTTAGGAAACAAATATCTATGACACAAGACTAAATGTTGTGCTGATGTCTACATGAATGAAACACCAATGGTGGGACTAGGTGGTGGTAACGGAAGCAGCAGTATTCCGGCATTTGTATACCAACTGCCTTATGGAACTAGGAGACTCCCTTCTGTCCAAACCAAATGTAGCCATTTTGATAGAAAAGGCCTGGGGAGTGGTGACATCTGACCAGAACAGCTATTTCCTGAGGCAGCAATGGGGAGCTTCCAAGGAACCACAGGGCCAGCTCCAACTGGCTTGAACCTGCTCTGAGAGATTGCATCTCAGATAGTTACCTTCAAAACAGGAAATACACTTGAAACAGAGAGAAATAAGAAGAAATAAAATAAGTGGCTGGAACAGAATCTATGATTCTTAAATAGAAAAAAGAAAGGAAGGGGTAGCAACCTCAGACAAGGGAAAAACAAAGATAGAACAGATTAAAAGAGATAAAGAGGGCAACTGTGTTTTGCTAAAAGGCATCACAGACAACATGATACTGATATTAAATATATATGCACCAAATGGCAAAACATCCAGATTCTGAAAGGAAAAAAAATAAACAAATTGCAGAAGGAAATAGAGAGTAATATTGTACTAATTGGGTGCCTCAATTTTCCCTTCTCAGAACTAGATAAATTTAATCATAAACTAAGAAAGAAATCAAGGAAATGAATAGCATTGTAGAAAAGTTAGATGCAAAAGACCACTCTTGATAAATGAATGTTAATATAAAGGAGTATACCTATTCTCAGTTATACATTGCACTTTTTCCAAAACTGACTATAAATTAGAACATAAAAAAAAATCATAACCACATAGAAAAAGCAGAAACACTAAATACACCATTTTCTGACCATAATGCAATAAAATATCATTGATTAAAAGGCCATGGAAGCATAGATTAAAAGTTGATTGGAAACTAATCTAATCCTTAAAAAATCAGTGGGTAAAGGTGCAAATAATAGAAATGATCAACAATTTAATTAAAGAAAATAACAACAATGAGACAACATTCTAAACATTTTGGGATGCATCCAAAGCAGTACTTAGAGGGGAAAATAACCTTTAAATACTTACATTAAAGAGAGAAGGAAATCAAGGAAGTGGTTATGTAAGAAAAATAATAGAATAGTAAAAAATACACTTAAAGTATTGATAAGAGAAGCTTTTGTAATTAAACAAAGGTTAGACAGGATCATGGCAAATAAAACAAATATTTATGATTTCATTAAAATAAAGATCTTTCAAACAAAACTAATGCAGCCAAATTTAGAAAGAAAACATGCAATCGGGAAAAATATGGCAAATTTCTCTGATAAACACCTCATTATTTAAATATATAGGGAATTGAGTCAGTCGCATTTATGAAAATTAGTACCTTTTTCTCGTCAAATGGTCAAAAGATATGAACAGGCAGTTTTCCAAAGAAGAAATTAAAACTATATAAAGTCATAAGAAATACCACCTTACCCCTATTAGAGTGGCTAACATGACAATAAAGGAAAAGGAAACATGATGGGGAGATGTTTAAAAATTTGGACATTACTGCACTGTTAGTCAAACTGTGAACTGATCTAATCATTCCAGAGAACAATTTGTAACTACAACTTAAGGCTTAAAAACCTGTGTATTCTCTTTGAACCAGCAATACCACTACTAGTTCTGTATCCCAAAGGAATCAAAGAAAAGGGGAAAGAGTCTATTAGTACAAAAATATATTTAGCAGCTCTTTTTGGTGGCAAAGAATTGGAAATCAAAGGGATACTCATCACTTGTGGAATAGTTAAGCAAATTGTAGAGCAAATAAAATTATTATGCCATAATAAATGACAAGCTGGATGGTTTCAGGTAAACCTGTAAAGAGTGATAAGAACTCACACAAAGTGAAATAAGCAGATCCAAGAGAACATTGTACTTATTAACAACAAAAATTTAAGGATAATTAGTTGTGAAAGATTTAGCTACTCTGATCAAGACAACGATCCAACACAATTCCAAAGGGTCCATGAACAATGCTCTCTACCTACTGAGAGACTACTAATGGACTCTGAATGCAGATTAGAGTATAGGTTTTATTATTTTTTACTTTTTTCTAATTTTGTCTGTTTTATTTTGGAACATGGCTAACATAGAAATATGTTCTGTATAATTTCACATATATAATTGATATCAAATTGCCTTTTCACAGAGATAGGTGAGAGAGGAGAGGATTTAAAACTTAAAAATAAAAAAAAATCAATGTTTAAAGTTTTTATATGTGTTTGGGAAGCACTTAATGAAATAAAACATGTAGAACAAAGCAAAAGGGCTTAGTTTAGTTTCAATTGTCTTTCTCAGATGCATTTGCATCTAAGGGAGTGAAGTGATTGCACTGGTACTATCTTATGAAACCCTGACGTAAGGAGGATGTTCTTAGGGTTTCTTCCCCACTCTAAGATCATGTGGATATCTCCTTTCTGGAGATAAACTGGACTCCTTGGCATAGTGGCTCATTGTTTCACAACTCTGTGATAATTAAATACAATCCACACATGAGTCAAGACTGTGATATCATTGGTCTCTTTCAAACTGAAGGTCAAACAAAAACAACAATTTTGTCCACCAAAATACCCATTTCCAATTATGTCACCAAGAAGAGAAAGCCAAAGGAAAATTGTATAAAAGTCTTCAAATAAATCACAATAATCATTGATACTCCATTAACTCAATGTAAAGGAAGTTGGCATGCTCAAGGAAATGGGTGGAGGGAACATATAAGAAAATGGGTCTCAGTAGTATAAAATATTGAAAATGTATAGACCCTACAGAGATCTTATATCTATTAATCCTGAATAAATGTATATACATATATCTATACAGACATACAACTACATATACACACTATATATCTCTGTGTATTTAAGTGTATGTGTATATATATATATATTCCCAAAGATAGCAGAGAGGTTTCATACTTATAAATCATGAAGATATGATTCTACACACATTTATAACATAGGTACAGGCATATACCAATATATAATGTACAAATATTTGTGTATGTGTACATATACTCATGCAAACTACACAAAGGTATCATATATATAAATACATATATACACATATTTCTATACTTGTGTGTATATATTCATATGCATATATTATATTTATACACACATATATATGTATACACATACATTTATACATATATTCATACATATGTGTATGTATACACATATGTATATTCAATAGCAGCCTTAGAATTAACAAGAACTTAATTGCCACGCAAAATGTTGCATAATATTTCAATAGGAAGGAAATAGCTTGTCTTACTTTTCTTCTCTGACAAATTGCTATCTTCCTTTTCTGACTTTCCCTTTCTACTTTTTTTAAGCTTAAGCCATACTCTTTCCTGAATCCTTCTGCTGCTGTTCTTCCTTCTTTTCTACCTACTTAATGGATGCTTCTGTCAAATATTTTTCCTCCTTTTGATTTCTCTCCTTTATTATTACTTCTAATCTTCTTTTGTTCAAGTACTCCTCTTCTTTTAGGCTTTCAATTTCTCAAGTCCCTCCAAATTTCCTTCCCTAAAATTCAGTCTTTGCTTAAGAATTCAAAGAATTTTCAGGTATTCTTTCTTCTCCTTACTTTGCTCATATCTTTTATTATTGTTCCCCCCTCACAATATTCTGCCTCAGAGTCCTCAGGTAACCTTTCTTTACTCTATTTCATTTCTCTTTGCTATTCTGTAATTTCTGCAGTTCCTCAAAACACCATGACATTCCCAATAGTTTTTTTCATAAATACTATATTTTGAGAATTCTATGGATTCATGTTCTTATCAAAGTGTATAAGCCCTTCATTTCTGTTGATGCCTCTCTCATCAATCAAAACCCATTTATCCTATGTGAAGCTTATTCATACTCTCCCATAAAGATTCCATAAGAGTATCTTTAAAATACTGAAGATCATTTCTAGGTATTTTAATAATGTATTTAACAGCACAATACTCATCAAATGCTCCCACTATATGGCTGTCCCACTTCTTTTTCCAATCATTCGTGTCCTTCATAATGTCTTTTTTTCTAGTTATAAATAGTAGTAGCTACAAGTCGTTTTTACCCACTATGAATTTCTTCATTGATTCTTTTATCACTTCATATTAAGAGGTCTCTAGTGTTTCATGATTCATATTATTTCAGAAGTTACTAATATGCCCAAATTAGATATCATTCTTTTGATTTTTGTTAAAATTTTTTTAAATTAAGCAATTCATTTCAATGCAAAACTAGATTTTAGTCTTGGAGAATTGTGTAATTCATGCACATACATATATACACACACATATAAACACATACATAAACACATGCATATACACATATACATGCATACATGGAAACATGTATACAATACACATGTATTTTAGTTCATATATACACATTCACTTAAGACACACATAGATATATGTGTGTATATCTATTTGTGTGTGTTCTTTGTTCTCAAAGAGGATCAAAATGAGAGCACTATATTAGAATCAAGTTACAGTATGTCAAACTATGACTGAGCAAATCAATACAGGCTCAGAATGTTCCATCACAGGTCAGGTGCAAATGGTCCATGTGAATATTTGGGGTGGATTCTCTAAATTTTCTCATTTCACCTTCTTTTTGAACTGCTTCAATTCTGCTTTATCCATTCAGCAATGCACCTTCTTTGATGAGGGCATGTCATACTGGGTGGTCCTGTGGCAGTGTCTTCCTTTTCATGTAACCAATCCCAAACTTCTTAAGGGAGACCTTGAAGATATCTTCATATTTCTTCTTCTGACCACCATGTGAGTGCTTTCTCTGTGTGAGTTCTCCTTAAAATAGCATTTTAGAGAAACATAAGTTTGGCATTCGAATAACATGGTCAGCCCATCAGAGTTGTATTATCTGAATGCTTGGCAGTTTAGTTCCAGAAAGGAACTCAGTGTCTGGTATCTTATCCTACCAGGTGATATTCAGAATCTTCCCAAGACAATTCAAATGGAAGTGATGTAGTTTCCTGGCATGATTATGGTATACTGTCCAGGTTTTCCAAACACCCAATATGAGGTTAGAAATTTAGTTCTGTATATCTTTAATTTGATAGTCAATCTAATACCTCTTCTCTCCCACACTTTCCTTTGGAGCCTCTCAAACACTGAGCTAGCTCTGTCAATGTGTGTTTCAACCTTTTTATCAATGTGTACATCTGTGGAAAGTGTACTGACAACATAAATGAACTTATTCACAGTATTCAAAACATCTTTATTTGTTATAACCAATGGTCCCACTTATGGAGGGTGTGGTGCTGACACTCCCTTCATTTTAGTCTTAGCTTTCAGCCTTTCCAAGTTTAAAATTTCTCAACAATACAGTAGCACATTAATGCTGAGATTTTCTTCACTGAAGGAGTTTGACAACATGGCAGAAAACATCACTCTTAAAAACATGGGAGCAAGGACACAGTCTTGTTTCCTTCTAATGATGACTGGCAAAGCATGAGAGCTTCATCCATTACCCAGAACCTGAGCAAGCATCCCACTGTAAAATTGACATATAATACAGAAGAACTTCTCTGAAAGATCAAATTTTGACATTATTTTCCATAAGCCCTCATGACTGATAATATCAAAGGCCTTGGTCAAATCTAAAAATGTTTTATATGGACCTCTGTTCTGCTACTGACATTTGTCCTGGATGTGTCTGGTAGCAAAAACCAAATCAAAAAATTTCTTATCACTGGTGTGGAGCCAAGATGGCAGAGTGGAAGCAGGAACTCATCTAAGCTCCTCCTTGAATCCTGTCAGTAACTGCTAAAAAGTGAATCTGAATGGATTTTAGAGTGAGACAATCCATTGGGAGACACTGTGGCAAATTCCCAGTACAGGAAAGTACGCATGTAGGACTGGATAGGGAGACTAGCCCACAGCAGAGCGAGAGCAAGCCCTGGCTTTGCAGATCCCTCACTGTTGGATGGAGGATCAGTTAGAGCTGGTTAAGAAAAAGGCCCACGGCAGCAACAGCAGCTTCTCATGGGGCTATCAGCCAAAAACTTGGATATTTAAAAATCACCTACCTGTACTTCCAGGAGCCAAGATGGTGGAGTAATCCCCAGCTGCTCTAATCCTCATCCCTGACCCAGAAAACCCAGAGATTATTGCCCCAGCATAAAATCCTGAAATAGTGGAAGCAGCAGAAGGCTTGGGAGTCCTAAAAGAAGGGTGTGACTGAAGCTGTGCCAAGCCTGAAGTGAAGGGAAGGATGTGTCCCAACAAGCCCCATCTCAGCTGACCAGCAGCAGATCCTGAAGCTGAAGGGGGTGGAATGAGCAAGCTCTAAGACCAGAAGCCCAGGTATGCCTCAGCATGATCAAGAAACTTTATAGAAGACACCAGTGCAGCAGGCTGCCAGATGCTGAGCTTGCCCAAGCTCTAGCCCAGGGGCACAGAGGCAGAAACCCGAAGTGTCCAGAACATTGCTCCCCCAAACCTTACTCTGTGAGCCTCAGGGTAACCCAGGGGGAACACTGAGTGTCCTCACCTTGGCCTCAGTCTAGACACCCAGAGGCTATATTAAACAAAGTCAACAACCAGGCCTCTAGCTCCCAGCTTGAGAAGCATAGGTCAGAGTCCTCTGTCCTCCAGAAGGAGAAAACCACTATAAAGGCCAGGAAATAGTCAATCACAATGGGCCAGAAGCAACCAAAGATGATTTAATACTATTATTTTTTTTAAAGCAATTGGGGTTAAGTAACTTGCTCAAGGTTATAAGGCCAGTTTTTTCTGGGTGTGGTGCTATGTATCTGAGCCCAGATTCGATCCCCAGGTCATCCTGACACTGGGGCCAGAGCTCTTACTTGTGGCTACCCCAATTTAATCCTATTATTGTGAATGAGAAGAATCATTTTCAGGAGACACCATCAACTCTATATGGACACCTGAGACAAAAGAAGGAAATATGAACTGATCTCAAGTCCAAAAAGCATCCTTGGAAGAGCTCAAGAAAGATTTTAAAAGCCAAATTAGAGAGGTAGAAGATAAAGTGACTGATTCTTTTAAAATTATATTGGCCAAAATAGAAAAAAAAATCTTTCTGAAGAAAACAAAGCTTTAAAAAGTAAAATTTGTGAACTGGATGGGAGGTTCAAAAGCTAACTGGAGAAAATACCTCACTAAAACTGAAATCTGAACACATGGAAAAGGAGCTTCAAAAACTGAGGAAAATAATTCACTAGAAATTAGAATCAGTCAAGTAAAAGTTAATGACTCTATGATGCGCAAATCAGTCAAACAAAATATAAAGATTGAAAAAATTAGAAGGAAATGTAAAATTTCTCATTGGAAAAACAACTGTCCTTGAGAGCAGATCCAGGAGAGATAACATAAGAATTGCTCGTCTAACAAAAAGTCATTATGAAGAAAAAAATACCTGGATAACATCCTCCAAGAAATTATCAAAAAAAAAAAAAAACCAGTCCTGAGATCCTAGAATCAGAGGGTAAAATAGTAACTGAAAGAACTCACCAGACTCCTCCTGAAAGTGATCACAAATTGAAAACTCCAAGAAATATTGTAGCCAAATTCCAGAATTATATGGTCAAGGAGAAAATATTGCAAGCAGCCAATAAGAAACAATTCAAATATAGTGGAACTACAGTCAGGATCGTATAGAACCTAGTGGTTTCTACATTAAAAGATTGGAGGGATTGGAATATGACATTTCATAAGGCAAAAGAGCTTGGACTGCAACCAAATATCAGCTATCCAGCAAAACTGAGCATAAGGAGGTGGTCATTCAATGAAATAAGGGACTTCCAGGCTTTCCTGATGAAAAATCCAGAGCTCAGTGGAAAATTTTATATCCAAATACAAGACTCAAGAGAGAAATAAAAAGGTAAATAAGGAAAATACATACACACACATGCATGCATGCACACACATACATATAACTTGTGATTCAATAAGAGCAAATTGTTTACAACCCTATATGGGAAGCTGCTTCTTGTCAATATTGAGATTTAAATAATTATTGTGACATTTAAAAGGTATAAACATAGATAGAGGATGTGGGTACAAATGAACTAACCTGATGATTAAAAAAATCTTATTAAGGGGTGCAAAGGGATTGTAATTGGAGAAAAGGAAAGGAGGAGGCAGAAAAGGGTAAATTATGCCATATCAAGAGGAATAAAAACATACTATTGTAAAGGGAAAGAAGAGAGGGAGATGAACACTATATGGACTTTATTCTCATTGGTTTTGCTTCAAGGAGAGACTAACATAAACATTTAAGTTTAGGATTCTAAGGTGAAAAGACTCAAACACTCACTCTACTAGAGGGAAAGGAGGGAAGGAGAGGAGCACTGTATGGAATTATTCTCATTGGTTTGGGTTCAAGTTGTGAATAGCATACTCCATTAAGTATAAAAATATATTGTGCCCTGTGTACAGGGAGTAGGAGGAGTAAGGGGGGAAAAGGGTGTGGTTAGAAGGGAGGGAAATAGTAGTAAGGGGGAAGGGTAGGTAAAGTGAGGGAGGTGCTTAGGGAGGGAATACTGAAGGAGGTAGTAGTCAAAAGGAAATCTCTTAATGAGGGGAAGGGAGGAGAAAGAAATAAAAGCACAAACAGGGGAGGAAGGAGGTTGGAGGGAAAGACACAGATAGTAATCATAACTGTGAATGTGAATGTGATGAACTCTCCCATAAAAGGGAGGCAGAGATCAAAATGAATTAAAAAACATAGTCCTACAACATGCTGTCTAGAACAAACACATTTAAAACAGGGGCATAAGCCCAGCTTAATGGTAAAAGGCTAGAGAAGAACATATGCTTCAGGTAAAGTAAAAAAAAAAAAAAACCAGAGGTAACAATCCTTATCTCAGAAAAAGCAAAATCAAAAATAGATCTAATTAAAAGAGAAAAGGAAGGAAACTATATCCTGCTAAAAGGCACCATCAAGAATGAACTTAACATGTATGCACGAAGTTTTATAGCATCCAAATCCCTAGAGGAGAAGTTAAGGGAGTTAGAGGAAGAAATAGATAGCAAAACTATACTAGTGGGGGACCTCAATCTCCCCCTCTTTGAACTTGATAAATCTAACCTCAGAAGAAACAAGAAAGAAGTTAAGGATGTGAAAAGAATTTTAGAGAGGGTAGATATGATAAGCCTCAGGAGAAAACTGAATGGGGATAAAAAGGAATATACCTTCTTCCCAGTAGTATATGTAACATACACAAAAATCAACCATGTACTAGAGCAAGAAAGCCTCACAATTCAGTGCAGAAGACAGAAATATTAAATACATCCTTCTCAGATCATTATGCAAAAAATTTATATGTAATAAAGGGGCATGGAAAGATAGACTAAAAACTAATTGCAAACTAAATAATTTAATCCTAAAAAATGAGTGGGTCAGGGGTGGCTAGGTGGTGCAGTGAATCAAGCACCAGCCCTGGAGTCAGGAGGACCTGAGTTTAAATCTGGCCTCAGACACTTCATACACTTACTAGCCATATGACTTTAGACAAGTCACTTGACCCCAGTTGCCATCCAAAAAGCAAAAAATAGAAAAAAAGAATGAGTGGGTCAAACAAGAAATTATAGAAACAATCAGTAACTTCATTCAAGAGAATGACAATAGTGAGACAACATATCAAAACTTGTGGGATGCAGCAAAAGCAGTTTTTAGGGGAACTTTTATATCCCTGAATGCATACATGAATAGAATAGAGAAAATGGAAATCAATAAATTGGCCATGCAACTGAAAAAATAAAAATGAACAAATTGAAAATTACCAATTAAATATTAAATTAGAAATACTAAAAACCAAAGGAGTGATCAATAAAATTGAAATAAAAAAACTATTGAATTAATAAATAAACCTAAGGGCTGGTTTTATGAAAAAATACTAAATTTTATAGACTTTTTGTCAATATGATAAAAAAAAGAAAGATGAAAACCAAATTATGAGTATTAAAAATGAAAAGAGTGAATCTTCTTCAAATGAAGAGGAAATAAAACAACAATGAGGAATTATTTGGCCCAATTGTCTGCACATAAATTTGACAATCTTAGTGAAATGAATGAATATTAATAAAAATATAAGTTGCTTAGATTACCTGAAGAGAAAGTAAATTATTTAAATAACCTAATTTCAGAAAAATAAACTGAACAAGCCATCAATGAACTCCCTAGCAAAAAATCTCCAGGGCCAGATATATTTATTATCTAAGTCTATCAAACATTTAAAGAACAATTGATTCCAATTATTTACAAACTATTCGGGAAAATTGGAGAAGAATGAGTCCGACCAAATTATTTTTATGACACAGATATGTTACTACTACTTATATTGGGAAGAGACAAAATGGAGAAAGAAAATTAGAGACAATTTTCCTCATGCATATAGGTGCAAAAATTCTAAATAAAATATTAGCAAAAAGACTGCAACAACTTATCATGAAAATAATACACTTTGATCAGGTAGGCTTTATTCCAGGAATGCAAGGATTGTTCAATATTAGGAAAACTATCAGTATAATTGATCCTATCAACAACAAAACTAGCAGGAAAAATTATCTGAAGAGATGTTTAAAAAACTTTTGACAAAATACAACACCATTCCTATTAAAAACACTAGAAAGTATAGGAATAAATAGAGTCTTCTTAAACTAATAAGTAGTATCTATCTAAATCAGCAAGTATGTACATAATGGAGAAAAGCTAGAAGCATTTCCAATAAGATAAAATGTGAAAAAAGGATGTCCATTATCACCCCTCTTATTCAATTTGGTACTAGAAATGGTACCAATAGCAATGAGAAGAAAAACAAATTGAAGGAATAAAATTAGGCAAATAAGAGATTAAGCTATCAGTCTTTGCAGATGATATGATGATATACTTAGAAAAGCTTAGAGAATCTAATAAAATACTCCTTGAGACAATAAATAAATTTGGCAAAGTTGCTGAATATAAAATAAACCCACTTAAATTCTGAGCATTCTTATACATTTCTAAGGGAATCCAACAGCAAGAGATAGAAAGGGGAATTCCATGTAAAGTTACTGTTGACATTATAAAATATTTGGGAATCTCCTTTCCAAAACAAACCCAGGACCTATATGAACATAATTACAAAACCCTTTTCACACAAATAAAGTCAGATCTAACTCATTGTAAAAAATCAGCTGCTCGTGGCTAGGTCGAACTAATATAATAAAAATGACAAATTTACCTAAATGCAATTACATATTTAGTGACATAACAATCAATCTACCAAAAATTATTTTATAGAGTGTGAAAAAATTGTAACAATATTCATTTGGAAGAACAAAAGGTCCAGAATATCAAGGAAATTAATGAAAAGAACTACTAGGGAAGGTGATTTAGCCATACCAGATTTTAATCTGTATTATAAAGCAGCAGTCATCAAAACTACTTGGTACTGGATGAGGAATAGAGTAGTGGATCAGTGGAATAGATTAGGTACATGAGACACAGCAATCAATGACTATTGTAATCTACTGTTTGATAAACCCAAAGACCCCAGTTTGGGGGATAAGAACACACCATCTAACAAAAGCTGCTGGGAAAACTGCAATATAGTATGGCAGAAACTGGGCATAGACAAATATCTTACACCATATACCAAAATAAATTTTAAATGGGTTCAGGATCTAGTTATAAAGGCTGATACTGTAAGCAATCTGGTAAAGCAAGGAATAGCTAACCTGTTAGATTTATGGAGAAGGGAGGATTTTATTACCAAACAACAGTTAGAGAGCATTGTTAAATACAAATTTGATCATTTTGATTACATTTAGTTGAAAAGTTTCTGTACAAATAAGGCCAATGTAACCAAGATTAAGAGGGAAGTAGACAATTGGGAAAGAATTTTTGCCACCAATGTCTCTGATTAAGGCCTCATTTTTAAATTTACAGAGAATTGAGTCAAATCCATAAGAATCCATGTCATTCCCCATTTTAGAACTGGGCAAAGGATATGAACAGTCAGTTTTCATAGGAAGAAATTGACATACCTATAAGCATCTGAAAAAATGCTCTAAATCATTATTGATTAGAGAAATGCAAATCAAAACAACTCTGATGCATCACATCTCACCAGTCAGATCAGCTAACATGACAAAACAGGAAAATGAGAAATGCAGGAGAGAACGTGAAAAATTGGAACACTAATGCATTGTTGGTGGAGTTGTAAACTGATTTAACCATTCTGGAGAGCAATCTGGATCTATGCCCAAAAAGCTATACCCTTTGACCCAGCAATATCACTTTTAGGGTTATATCCCAAAAAGATAATAGAATTGGTAAAAGGACCTGCATGTCCAAAAATATTTATAGCAGCTTTTTTTTTTTTTTTTTGTGGTGGCAAAGAATTGGAAATCAAGGGAATGCGCTTCAATTGGGAAACAGCTAAACAAGTTGTGGTATATGAGTATAATGGAATACTATTGTGATAAAATAAATGAGAAGCAGGTAGACCATAATAACCTGGAGAGATTTATATAACCTGATGTTGAGTGAGACTAGTAGAACTAGGAGAAATTTGTTCAGTTACAGACACAACATATGTGTGATGACTAACTTTGATAGACTAGTCTCCTCTCAGCAATGCAAGGTTATAAGACAACTCTAAAAGACTCAGGATGGAAATAGATTTCCACTTCCAGAGAAAGAACTACAGAGTCTGAATGCAGACTTAAGCAAACTACTTGCTCTCTCTCTCTCTCTCTCTGTCTCTGTCTCTCTCTGTTTTTTGTTTTGTTTCCTCTTTCTCATTGTTCACTCCATTGGTTATAATCCTTTACAATCTGACTACTGTTTAATGTGAAGGTATTTGTAAATCCTATATTTGATTGCATTCCACAATAGTGGGGAGGGGAGAGAAAAGGGAGGGGGCAAAATTCAAAACTCTAGGGATTGTGGAACAGAATGTTGTAAACTAAAAGTAAATAAATAAATTTTTTTAAATAATCAAATTGAAAGTCATAAAGTGGGGAGTCAAGATGGCAGAGTAGAAGCAGGACTTCCCCGCTGTTCTGGCTTCCACCTTTCCCCATCCATGTAAAAAGGGGACTCTAAAAAACTTTGGAGCTTCAGAATCCACAAAATGACACAGAGAAACTAACCTCCCGCTGAGGGCAGCCCAGCAGGCTGGCAAGAATCGGCCAGCTCAGTGCTCTGGGAGCCCAGCCCAGCCCCAAGCATAGGCTTTGGCCCCAGGGCAGGCCTGACCAGCCACCAGCCAGAGGGACTCCAGATCACAAGCAGCTGTGGCCTTTCCAGATTTATCAACACATAGATGCAAAGGACAAAGTGAGAGGTTGGTGCAGTCTGGACTTTGGGACCCAGTAAGTGGGACTGCCTGTCTTTTACCCCCCCTGCGAGAAACCTCTGAGACACCAGCACAGCCAGCCAGCACCACGTGGCAGCTTCAACTCCTGGCCTGCAGAGTGTAGGGGGACCAAGCACCACTCTGAGGGGTAATCGCTCTTGCTTTAACCTGCTTGGATCTGGATTGCAGTCTAGGGTGGAGGTCCTGGGGTGTGTGTCCAGCTTGCCAGAGCTTGTGTATTCTTTTTCTGAGCAGTTGTCTGACTCCTGTATCATCTGTGGTCTGGGAGTTTGGGCTGTTGCCATTGGTTCAGTCACCTATTCCTGCCTCTGTCTTGCTAGGATGTGGCTTGTCCTTCACTACACTCTACTCTTACTCTAGTGAGACAGACCTTTCCTGCAGACCTTGTAAGTTGTCTTGGGCTGGAAAATTGTTTCAGTTCTTCCTTTTGTTGGTTTTGCCACTCCTTTTTCAGATTTTTTTTAAAGCTTTTGGAGGGGAATTTGGGAGACTTCAGGTAAGCCCCCACTTTTACTTTACCATTTTAACTGTGTCAATTATCCTCTTTTTATTTTGCTTAGTCTGAGACCCTGATTGCATTTTATTTCAGTCAGAGAATTAGAGATTCTGCTCCAGTCTCTTATTTTTCCTGTTTTTCTTTTTTAAGTCTGTCTCTTGTAAACAACATATTGTTGGAGTGTGGATACTAACCCATTGTATGTTCTTTTTCTCTTTTAAGAGTGAGTTTAGGAGGGGCAGAATCAAGATGGCTGAGTAAAAGCAGGACCTCCCTGCAGCTCCAGCTTCCACCTTCCCCAATCCACGTAAAAAGGGGACTCTAAACAAACTTTAGAGCTGCAGAACCCACAAAATGACACAGAGAAGCTAACCTCCCTCTGAGGACAGCCCAGCTGGCAAGAACTGGCCAATGCAGTGCTCTGGGAACCCAGCTCAGGCCCACACCAAGGCTATAGTCCCAGGGCGGGCCTCACCAGCCACCCAGAGGGACTCCAGATCAGCAGCAGCTGTGGCCTTTCCAGATTTATCAACACAGAGATGCAAAAGACAAAGTGAGAGATTGGTGCAGTCTGGACTTTGGGACCCAGTAAGTGGGAGTGCCTGGCTTTTACCCCCACTGGGAGAAGCCTCTGGGACCCCGGCATAGCCAGCCAGCTCCACGTGGCAGCTTCAGCTCCTTGCCTGCAGATTGTAGGGGGACCAAGCACCAGTCTGAGGGGTAATTGCTCTTGCTTTAACCTGCTTGGATCTGGATTGCAGTCTAGGGTGGAGGTCCTGGGGTGTGTGTCCAGCTTGCCAGAGCATGTGGAGACCTCAGAGAGTGCACCCATCTAATACCTCCAGCAGCTGAGAAAACCCCAGCATTTGAGACGAAAGCTCCCTTTTCCGGTGGCAGAGTTCTACTGTGGCAAAAAGCCCAGGGGTCATGTGACTAAGGGGCAACATGACTAGGCAAAGGAAACAAAGCAGACAGAAGATTCCAACATTAGATTCCCATTTTGCGGACAAAAAGAGCAAAGCATGGAACAGGAGGAAGACAGTGAAGTCAGAACTCCTGCACCAAAAGCTTCAAAGGAAAATATGAGCTGGTTACAGGCCATAGAGGAACTTAAAAAGCTGATAAGAGAAGAAGAGGAAAAATTGGGAAGAGAAATGAGAACAATGCAAGAAAATTACGAAATGAGAGTCAATAGCCTGACTGAGGAAAATACTACCTTAAAAAATAGACTAACTCAAATGGCAAAGGAGGCACAAAAAGGCAATGAGGAGAAAAATGCCTTAAAAAGCCAAATTTGCCGATGGAAAAAGAATCTTAAAAGCTAAATGAGCAGAATCCTTGCTTCAGTATTAGATTGGAGCAAATGGAAGCTAATGACTTTATGAGAAATCAAGATGCTGTTAAACAGATCCAAACAAATGAAAGAATAGAAGGCAATGATAATATCTCACGGGAAAAACCACTGACCTGGAAAACAGATCCAAGAGAGATCATTTAAAAATTGTTGGACTACCTGAAAGCCATGATCAAAGTAAGAACCTAGAAATCATCCTCCAGGAAGTTCTTAAAGAAAACTGCCCTGCTGTTTTAGAACCAGAGGACAAAATAGAGGTTAAAAGAGTCCAACGATCACCTCCTGAAAAAGATCCCAAAAAGAAAACTCCTAGGAATATTATAGCCAGGTTCTATAATTCCCAGATTAAGGAGAGAATATTACAAGCAGCCAGGAAGAAACAATTTGAATATCATGGAAACACAATCAGGATAACCCAGGATCTGGCAGCTTCTACACTGAGGGATTGAAGGGCTTGGAATATGATATTCCGGAGGTCAAAGGAGCTGGGATTAAAACCAAGAGTTACCTACCCAGAAAAACTGAGTATCATGTTTCAGGGGAAAATATAGTCATTCAGTGGAATAGAGGACTTTCAAGCATACTGCTGAAATAACCAGAATTGAATAGAAAAATTGACATTCAGATACAAGAAGCAAGAGAAGCATGAGAAGGTAAACAGGGAAAAGAAATCATAATGACTTATCAAAGTTGAACTATTAACATTCCTCCATGGAAAAACAATAATTGTAACTTATGAAACTTTTCTCAGTAGTTGAAGGGAATAAGGGCATATGAATACATATGTGAATGTGTGTATATATGTGTATACACACATCATATTGGATGATACTTAAAAGGTGAAATTAAGAGGTAAGAGAGGAATATAATAAGAGGAGATGGGGAGAGGCAGAATGGGGTAAACTATCTCATATAGAAGAGGCAAAGGAAAATGGTTACAATGGAGGAGAAGAATAGGAAATCAAAAGGGAATGGATCAACCTTATTCCCATTGAATTTGGCTTGAGGAGGAAATGGAATACACACTAAATAGGGTCTCTCACCCTCCAGGAGAGTATGGGGAGAAGGGAATGAGAGGGGGCATGATGGAAGGGAGGGCAGGCTGCAGGGGAGGGAAGTTTATCTTTCCAGTAAGGGTGGATGACAAGGGAGGAAGGGAATCAATCTGGGATTCAAAGTTTTAAAATAAAATACTTATTTATATACTATTATTAATACTATTTTACATGTAATTGGGAAATAAGATATACAGGCACTGGGGCATAGAGATCCACTGGAAAAGTTGAAAGGGTTATGGGAGAAAATATGGGAGAGAGCAGATTGGAGGAGAATATCCTGTGGGACTGCTATTTAGGGGCAGGTGGGTAGGGGAAAAATGGGGAGAAAATTTGTAACTCAAAATCTAAGGGAAATGAATGATGTAAACCAGAAGTTAATAAAGCATTTGAAAAAAAAAGTCATAAAGTGATTATAGGAAAAAAAATTCTCAGCCCTTTCTGAAGCCCCACTAGTTCTCAGGTAGATCATCATCTTCCAGGTGAGGGATAAGCCTATTAAACAGGATTGGGTCAATAATCTTATCAGCAGTGACTAAGAGAAAGACACCCTTCCCTTCCCCCCATGATTTTCACAGTAAGATCTATGCCCTTTACCTTTATAGAGATGGTCAGTGGAGGTGTCTTTGAATTCTTGGGGGATAACCTCCTCTTGCCAAATAAGCCAGAAAATTTCAGTCAGCTTTTGTATGAACAATGGACCCTCCCAAATTGTAAATCTTGGCTGGAATACAATCAGCACCAGGTACTTTACCACATGAAAATGCCTAAAGACATTCAAAATCTCTTCTTTGATTGGAACTTCAGCAAAGGAGGGATTGACTTCAAGCAGAGGTAAATGGTCAATGGTTTCAGCATTGATTGATGACAGTCTATTGAGAATGCCATGTAAGTGTTCAGGCTATCTCTTCAGGATCATGTTTTTGTCACTAATCATTGTGGATCCATTAGCACTGAACAATCAAGATGCACCACAGGTCACTGGCCTTGAGTAAATAATCCTGTGTCTCTTTAAGCTTCACTTGACTTTACTTTTGGTGGAATTAAATGCTGCCTTTTTAGATATTGATAAAATATCTTACTGGTAAAACCTGTGTACTTCTTGTTTTTCATTTTGCAGCTTATGAATTTCCCCATTATTTCCATCAAACCAGTCTTGATGTTTGAGAGTGTTCAGACCCACATGCACAAATTCAGTGCTGTGCACCTAACATCTGAAAGCTACTCACTCCTTTTCTGCTTCACTGTTGTTAACAGTGTGTTGGCTCAACATTCCATCTAAGTAACAAACTGTTCCTACTCAGAGAAGCACTTTAATCTGTTGACATTAATTCTGGTAGTCATTTTACTTTGGGGTCACTAGTTTTTGTTGAATGTGAATATTTAGCTTGGAGAGAATAAATCTATGATCAGTCCAGCATTCTGTTCCACACATTACCTACATCACTCTCACATCCTGTCTATCTCACATAGACTGTAAAGTGCCAATTTTTGCTGTGAGGGGTTATCCATGAAGATTTTTTTGTTTGTGTTTAGGTAAACAGAAGACAGTGTTGGTGATGAGAAGGTCATGAGATACACAAGTCTTCAGTAGAAAGTGACCATTGCTTTTGCTGATTCCAACTCCATTTCCCCCAAGGACTCCCTTCCATGTCTGATAGTCTGAGTCCACTCTACCATTAAAGTCACCCAGAATTATAAGCTTGTTCTTATTTTGCACATTGATGATGAAGGTCTCCAGATCTTCATAAAATATTTATTTGACCTCATTAGGGTTCCTCATTGTGGTAGCATAGGCAATGATGATGGTGGCATGCAATTATTCTGTAAGAGACAATCACACATACACACATATATAAACATGCACATAAACACACTCACACACACACACACACACACACACACACATATATATATACATATATATATATATACATAATATTCATACCAATAGAGTTATAGAGCAAAAAGTGATCCTAAATCATTTAGCTGAACCCTTCCAGTTTATAGATGAAGGACTGAGGCCCAGAGAGGGAAAGATGCGCAAGCCACACTACTAGTTACTAATACCATGGAGAGTAAAAGTTTTCTATCTTCAACTTGAATGCTTTTTCCTCCAACAACATTGAAGGTAGACCACCAGGGTCCTTCCATGCCTTTTTAGTACATATAAAAGGCAAAATGACAAAGTTATTAATTTTAGTACCTAGGTTATTTTTCTGTCTGACTTATGCTCATAGATTCTGAGATATCTCTATATTTTGCTGCATTACAGTTTTTTTCCAAACAAAAAAACACTAAATGTTTTTTTTTTTCCATACAGGAATTGCTATTTGGTTATAAAAAAATCTTTAAATTTGGTAGGTTTTAAAATGTCCTTATTCTTTAATAAAATTTTTCCACTCTAGGATACATGACAATGCTATTAAAGCCTGTACAAAAGTATCATGAGCCTAGGTCCATCTAAAAGGAAAGCATAGCAGCACATTTTTTTTCCTGAAAATTACACTCACTACCTCTTCATCAATAGTGGATTCTGCTTTTGCACATAATCAAAAGCAAGCAGAAGAGTCTGCACGTCTCACTGAGATTTTGTTTTATGTTAACAACCTCACATTTGTTATTTTTTTAATATTATGTTCCTTAGCAAATACAAGGTAAGCCAGACCAACAATGACTTGGTTGACATATGCTGTAAAACATGGTTGATGGCATGCAGTCTTCTCTTTGTGCTATAAACTAGGTTTTATGGCATTATTATCTTTCACTAGCACTCCATGTGCAAGGAAGAAAAATGATGGCCAAACAGAAGGGGAGCCAACGTTTTCTTTAAAAATGTACAAGACTAGTTGTTTCTATTAATCCAACCTTGTAATGCTTCCCCAAAGTATTGAAGCAGTAAATTACCTGTCTATATTTATGCCATACATGTTGAGAATAAATTTGTTTAATAAATTCTGTTATTCTTGGCAATAAGAATATCACATTTGTTGTTATTTTCTTGTACTATGACATCACCTTCATCAAATGTCTCCATGTGTCTTTTTTATTCTAAGTCAGTTAACTCATTTATTCTTTTTTTCATTTTATTAATAGAGCTTATTTTCATTTGTTTAAATTTTTCATTGCTACACCAATATTCTATTAGAATCAGTTATTATTAAACATCAATGACACTTCATATTTTAAATGATAATAAATTAACCTTGAAAAGCATTAAGATTTAGTTCCTATAAGAACTTTCTGTATAACATTCAATTTGATTTTCTTTCTAAGTCTGGAATAATATGGATTAAGAACAATAATGACTATATATTTCTGACTAACTCCATAATTTAAAAAAAATATGAAAAAATTAAAGTTGGAAAGAACCCCAGTGATCATCTAACCCAATCAATTCTGAAACAAAGCACCCCTCTCTGGTCTTCCTAACAAGGGATCATATAGTTTCTGTTTGTGGAGATCCATTGAAAGATTCTAATATTTACTTTTACAATTATGGGTAGATCTAATTATTAGAAAGGTGAGTTTTCCCCCCACATCAAACTTAAATTTGCTTGTTCATCATATATTCTACCTTACCCTGATAGTTCTTTCTTTTGACACCAAAATAGTCTTACTCCCTTTCCATATGATAGTCATTCAAATACTTAAATGCAGCAAATATACCTCCCATGAACCTTATCCTTTCCTTGTTCCTTCTTTCCTATATGACATAGTTCCTCCTTTCCTATATGACATTATGATTTTCCTCCTCCTGATTGAGAAGCAGAACTTGTGAACCCCACAAGTTGTGAAGCCTAGAACCTGTGAACTCCTGTTGCTGATACAACAGGAAGGGGAGGAGCTAATGACCATATATAAAGAGAAGCCCAGGCTGGAGAGAGAACTGAGAAGGGAGCTCTTATGGTAGAGAAGGAGAAAACAGCACTCGGTGTTTCTTTGTTCTATCTGTGTTGATGTTTGTTTGTAATACTTTCCACAGAAGCCCTGGGACCTTACTGGAAAAGCCCTGAATGAGGATTTTCTGGTTATCTATTTACAAACGTCCTGGAGGAGGGATTCAGAGGTCCTGGGACTGTACTTATGGTTTGTGTTGACTTTCTTGGACCTTGTTTGTGGGTCTGTATTGATTTCGATGTTGATGATTTGTGTTGAGTTCTCAGACCTTGTTGGTGGGTCAGTGAATTGATGATATTGCCAGCCATGCGCATGAATATTATTGTGGCTCTTTGTAAGCTTTGTTTTCCCAGAAACGGGAACTGTGAAGGACTTGAAGTTGACTGGACACTGTGAGCTTCAAAATGGAATGGGTACTGGACAAGCAACTGGACAAAGATGTGGGCAAAGAACAGGGAGTTGACTGCTTCTGAATGCAGGCAACAGTTGTGTAGATTTGGGCAGGAGCTGGGACCATGGAAGAGGAACAATGGAAACTTAGAGCTAGTCTTTAGTCAAGATGAAAATATATCTTCTTAGGTACCTTATGCTGACTGAGAACATCATGATTTACTGTGACCTAGGGGTGGAGAACTTTGACCTTTGTACTTTTTGTCCTTTAAGGAGACAAATCTCCTTAAGGATGATTGAATTAAGGACTTACTAAATGATTGAGTTACTAAATGAATGTACTTTCTTTAAAACTATATTGCCACTTTGGTGAAAATTATGTGGCCATTTTAGTGATAAGTTGATATGTCATAACATTGTGAATGCTGTATTTTGATTTCTGTGAATGTTTTGCTTAAATTTACTGCTGAATAAATAGTTTACTATACAATGTAGTCAGAACCTTGAAGCTGTTCACAGCAGCAGTCCTCTTGAAAGCTGCTCATGCTTGGCTTCGTAATATCCTAGTAGGTATTCTAATTTATCATATATATAGAAATATAGGGGGGCAGAGTCAAGATGGCAGAGTAGAAGCAGGTCCTCCCCATGGCTCCTGGCTTCCACCTTCCCCAATTCATGTAAAAGCAGACTCTAAACAAACTCTGGAGCTACAGAACCCACAAACTGACATAGAGAAACTAACCTCCCTCTGAGGAAAGCCCGGAAGGCCAGCAGGAATCAGCCAGCACAGTGTTCTGGGAGCCAAGCCCAGCCCCATGCTAAGGCTTTAGCCCAAGGGTGGGCCTGACCAGCCATTGCCTGGAGGATCTCCAGACCACCAGCAGCTGTGGTCATTTTCAGATGTATCAACACATAGATGCAAAGGACAAAGTGAGAGGTCAGTGCAATATGGACTTTTGGACCCAGGAGTTGGGAGTGTCTTGGCTTTTGCCCCTGGGGTGAGAAGCCTCTGAGGGCTGAGGTACAGCCGTCACTGCCACATAGCAGCTTCAGCTCCTGGACTGCAGAGTGTAGGGGGACCAAGCCACGAGTCTGAGGGATAACCACTCTTGCTTTAACCTGCTTGGATCTGGATTGCAGTCTAGGGTGGAGGTGCTAGGGTGTGTATCCAGTTTGCCAGAGCATGTGGAGGCTTCAGCAAGGGCTTCCAACTAATACCTCCAGCAGCTGAGAAAACCCCAACATTTGGGATGGAAGCTGCCCTGTCTGCTGGCAGAGTCCTACTGTGGCAAAAAAGCACAAAAGTCAAGTAATTGAGTGGCAACATACCCAGGCAAAGGAAAAAAAAAAGCAAACAGAAGAACTCAACATTAGACTCCTATTTCAGGGACAAAAAGGAGCAAAGGATGGAAGAGGAGGAAGACAATGAAGTCAGAACCCCTGCACCAAAGGCTTCAAAGGAAACTACAAGCTGGTTACAGGCAATAGAGGACCTTAAGAAGCACATAAGAGAAAATAAGGAGGAAAAATTGGGAAGAGAAATGAGAACAATGCAAGAAAATTATGAAATGAGAGTCAACAGCCTGACTGAGGAAAATAACACCTTAAAAAAA
>NW_027185761.1:5205325-5249129 GCF_028583685.1 Petaurus breviceps papuanus | reverse complement strand
ATGAGAGCAGAGATGATGGAAGGGAGGGTAGGTTGGGGGGGGAGGGAAATTGAAAGCACCCACTTTTGAAAAAGTACCGGATCAAAGTAGAGAATAGAACTAGTGGGAGGTGGGATAGGAGGGAGGGAAATATAGTCAGTCTTTTACAATATATGACCTATGTTAATGTTTCACATAATTTACACATGTACAAACTGTATTAAACTGCTTATATTTCCAATAAGGGTGGTTGACAAGGGAGGAAGGGAATGAATCTGGAATTCAAAGTCTCAATATCAAATGTTTAAATATACATATACTATTAATAATACTATTTTACATGTAATTGGGAAATAAGATATACAGGCACTGGTGCATAGAGATCCACCATGCCCTACTGCAAAAGTCAAAGGTAGTTTGGGAGAAGATATGAGAGAGAGAGTAGATTGGAAGAGGGGATATACTGGGGGACTGCTATTTAGGGGGAAAACAGTGAGAAAATGTGTAACTAAATCTAGTGGATATGAATGATGTAAATCAGAAGTTAACAAAGCATTTGAAAAGTGAAAAAAAAAGAAAAGAAATATAAAAGTGGAAAAGTACCCTACTGAAAAATAAAATATTTATCTGAGCTTCATTTCATTACAGTGGTCTGACCTAATTCTCCTCGTTTTTGACAGATTGCTAAGTACTATTTGCTAGAACATCACCTCTTACCTGTCTACTAAGTGGGGACTTTCCCTAAAGAACTTTATGCAATTCCAGAATCTATCCAGTCCTATTCCCTCATTTTACAACGTAGGTAAATTTAGGCCAGAGCAGTTGGCCCAAGGTGACACAGGTAATAACAGAAACAGATTTAGAACTCAATTCCTCTAATTCCTTGCTCTTTCTAGGATAATGGACTGCCTCTAATATAATTGCTCTTATAAAAAGTGTTGTCATATCAGTACTTTCTCAGTTTCTCAGTTTGAACATTTGAATAAGGAAATTGACCAGAAGTTGTCAAAATTAGTCAAGCCAAAAAATTATTCATTGTCTACTCTGTATGATTATGAACTGATCTGTAATATTGGGTACATTAGACTGAGCTCATTGAGAGCATGATCTGTTATATCTCATGAGTGTTTGTATATGTTTGTTATAAATTTTATCCAAAGTATATAACATAATGTCTGACACATTGTAAATGCTTAATATATGAGCAATGCCTGAATGCAATGGCAAAAACAAATTAATCCCCATCCACAAATAGATAACTATGAAAAAGTTAACAGTTTAAGAGAGAGTGATAACACATTAAAGGTGTAGGTTGAGAGATTAGTGAAGACATTAAAAAAGTGACCTTCGACCTGATTTCTAATAGATAGAATTGAGGAACATTACATTCCACAAATATAGTTAAGTCTACAAGAGTGAATAGAAGTGCAATAAAGACTGCCAAGATTAGAAAACAAGTAGAAATCCAGTTGAAAACAGAGTGATTCCCATTGCCTCCAAGATAAGGCACAAACTCCACAGTTTTCATTTATGGCTCCCTCTTCTATATCCTGTCTCCAAAACTGCCTGTTCATCCTTATTTCACATTAATGTCATTCACAAATTCATATTTGAAAATGTTTAGAATAGTGTCTGGCATATGGAAAATGCATAATAAATACTTGAGCTCTTTCCAATGGCCTCCCACCAGACACAGACCTTAACAAACCCTTTTTTTTTTCTGACAGTTGGACTGCTACTTGTTCTCCAGTATTAGTTTTTCCTTATCTCTGCTACCTATCTTCCTTGGCTTATTTCAGTAATCAGCTTAAGTTACACCTTCTCCAAGAGTACTTTCTCAGCCTTCCATAAAATTAGGGCTTTCACTTTGAGATTACCTCCAATTTATCCTTGATATGTTGTATTTGTGAATAATTGTTTGCTTGTCATCTCTCCCATTGGATTGTGATCTCCTGGAAAGCAGAGATTGTCTTTTGCCTTTCTTTGTATATTCAGTGCACAGAACAATTTTCCTAGATAAACAGATATTAGAAATGTAAAAGATATGAGAAAATAACAGCCAATGCTAGGTGACTGGTCAATAAATTGGCATAGTCTCTCTTATGATATTGTCAGTGAGGATGATGTTAACAAGGCAGGGGGAGTTTTAGAGGGAAATTATCATCTAACAAACAACAATTCCATGTAAGGATCTGTGGGACTGAGGATCCTCATTTCCAAAACATGGAGTTATCTAACACTATTTATTTTTACTTCTTGACTGAATACTATTTGTATAGTTTGGTTCATATGTATTTCTATTTTTTGTTCACATTGATATAGGTTGTTTCCTATATGCTATGGCATTATCTTCCCTCATTCTATCACCAAAATGCTACAATTCTTTCAAATTTATTAGTGTGTTATTCATGTTGTAATTTTTAAAAAAATTCCTTAATAGTTAGTTAAAACTGTTAATGGATTTGTTAATTGACTTAATTGATGTATCCAAACAGGTGTTTACATTAGTTGAAATGAAGTGGCAACCTTTACACTCACAGGAAGACTAAACATTCACAGAATCATACATCTATAATTAAAAAGGACTTTCAAGTTTACATAATCCAATTCGTTCATTTTACAGTTGCACCTGACAAAAAGGGGATTCCCCTCAACAGAGACAGCAGTAAAGGAGGAGGGAATGGCTAAACATAGAGAGAGGATTGATTGTGTGGAGTCAGGAAAATACTGAAATTTATACCTGATGACATCAATTTTGTTAGCAAACTAGAATGATCCCCATCATCATCTACTAATACTGACAATAAACAAGTAGCAATTATATAAACATTTTAAGGTTTACAGAACTCTTTCTACATGTGTGTATACATGTATACAAACACACATATATGTTTGTGTTTTTATGTGTGTAGATATAGATAAAGAAGTAATATATATATATATATGTATATACACACACATATATGTAATCTCCATTTTTGTTCTTCACAACTTAGTTAGATGTTGTTAATGCCAAGTTTATTGATGAGGAAACCAAAAACATAAATTACTTCCTCAAGTTTACATAAGCAAACAAGGACAAAAGTTGAAGATGGGTGGTGAGTTTGACATGACATTCAGGTTTTCAAATGAGAGAGAGAACAATTTAGAGCAACAGCTGAGGGAACTGAGATAGAAAATCAAACAAGAAAAAATAACACAATCCCTAAACAATTGTGAGGGTCTACCTATGATTCCATAACATGAATTTTTTATGAACCAAATTACTACAGTTATATAATTTCCTTCAACTGCTCTCAGCAGCATCAGAATCTGAGCGGAGAAGGCAGATGATGGGAATAATCTGGGATTGTTAATTGACAGGTGAGAAGGATATGGCCAAAACATCTTCACAAGAGAGACACAAAAATACCAAAGGAAAAAATATCTTAAGAAAAATAACAGAATTGGCCAAATGATAAAAGAACCATAAATATTAACTCACTAAAGAAAAGAAGTACTTCCAAGGCAGGATTAACCAAATGGGGGAAAAAAGAGGTACAAACACTCGCTGAAGAAAATAATTCCTTAAAACTTAGAATTGGGTAAGCAAAAACTAAAAACTTTATGAGATATCAGGAAATACTAAAATTAACTCAAAAAGTGAAAAATAAAAAAAATTGAAATTATATTATATAAAATAAAGATCAAGAAGAGATAATCTGAGTAGTATTCAACTACCTAAAAGTCATGATTTTAAAAAAGGAGCCTAGACATTGTATTTCAAGAAATTTTTTTTAAAAACTGTCCTAATATCTTAGATGCAAGTTGTTGAATAAAAACTTATCACTTCTTGAAAAAGATCCAAAATGAAAACTTTCAGGAATATTATAGCCAAATTCCATACCTCCAGGTCATGCAGCTGTAGGTGGGGTCGAGAGACAGATTAAATATGTAGTTAAATCATCATCACACAAAATTTAGCAGTTTTTATGTTTAAAAAAAGTAGATGTCAGGGGCAGCTAGGTGGTGCAGTGAATAAAGTGCCGGCCCTGGAGTCAGGAGTCACCCCAGTTCAGTTCTGAACTCAGACACTTAACACCCACACAAAAAAACTAGCAGTGTAACCTTGGGCAAGTTACTTAACCACAATTGCACTCCAAAAGGCAAAAAAAAAATTTTTTTAAAAAGTAGATATCTTAGAACATGGTATTACAGAAAACAAAGAATCTAGCATTATAATCAAGAATAATCTACCCATGAAAACTGAGGGGAAAATGTATATTTCATAATATAGAGTACTTTCAATTTTTCCTGACAAAATGATAAATTCTGCCTAGATAAAAAAAAATATTTAAACACAGGACTCAAGTGAAGCATAAAAAGGTAAACATGATGGAAAAACCAAAAGGGATTAAATAAAGTTTGACATTTTTCATTTCTACTTGGGAACATGATACCTGTAACTCCTAAGAATGTTATCATTACTAGGGCAGTTAAAATTAATCTACATAGACAAAGGACATGGAAATGAGTAGATTATGTTGGGATGATCCTGAAAACAAAAGAAGGAATGACAAATAGGAATGCACTGGGAAAGGGGGAAAGGGGAGGAAGAATGGGAAAAGTTATCTCACTTAAAAGAAGCACACAAGAACTTTTAGAATGGAGGGGGAAATGAGGGGTAGGAGCAGGCAACACTTAAACATCACTCATCTATAAAACACAAGTGCATGGAAGAATAGATTGAAAATCAGAATCCAGCAATATGTTGTTGTAAAGAGACATACATGAAATAGAAAGATACAAACAAAGTTAAAATAAAGGTCCAGCACAGAACCTATGATGCTTCAACTAAAGTAAAAAATGGTAGGGGTAGTGATCATGATCCCAGAAAAAACAAAAGCAAAAATAGACTTAATTAAAAGAGATAACCAGGGAAACTACATTTTGCTAAAAGAAAAAAAAATACAGGTACCATATATCATGAAGGAATATCAACAAAATTTACAGCAGGTTTCTCTGATAAAATACTTTTTTCTCAAATATATAGGGAACTGTTTCAAATTTATATAAGAGCAATTCCTCAATATATAAATGGGCAAAGGATATGCAAAGATAGTTTTCAGAAGAAGAAATCCAATTTATCCATAATTATATAAAATGTTCTAAATTAATATTGACTAGAGAAATGCAAATTAAAACAACTCTTAGAAACTACCTCACACCTATCAGACTTGTTACCATGAAAGAAAAAGGAAAATAAAAGAAAAAATAAGGAGGGAATGTGGAAAATAGATACATTAATGTACTGTTGGTGGAGTTGTGAACTGACCCAACCATTCTGGCGAGTAATTTTGAACTATACCCAAATGGCTATAAAACTGTGTGTATCCTTTTACCAAGCAATGCCACTGTGGTGTCTTAATCCCAAAGAGATAAAAAAAAGAAAAGGACCAATATAGAAAGAAATATTTATAGCAGTTCTTTTGGGTGACAAAGGATTGCATATTGATTGGAGAATAGCTGCACAAGTTGTGATATATGATTGTTACGGAATGCTATTGTGCTTTAAGCAACTATTAGGTGGATGGTTTCCAAAAAAATACCTTAGGAAGACCTACGTTAAGTGATGCAGAGTGAAGTGAGCAAAAGCAGGAGAAAATTATATACAATAAAAGCAATAATTTAATAATGATCAATTGTGAAATATTTAGCTGCTTTTGGAATTACAAAGATCCAAGCCAGTTCTGAAGGATTCTGAAAAACTGCCATCCATTTCCTGAGAGAGAACTGACGAACTCTCAGTGCATATTAAAATATAATTTTTATGCTTTTTGTGACACAGCTAACATGGAAATATGTTTTGCCAGACTCCACATATATAATAGATATTTCATTGCTTGCCTTCTCAATCTATGGGGTGGGGTCAGAAAGGAGAAAGACAATTTGGAACTGAGAATTTTTTTTAAAGAATGTAAAAATAATATTTCTTTAAAAATAATAATGCCAGTTCACTTTTTGGGCCCTATTGTTATTACTAGAATTAGTTACTATATTATTGATGCTAAAGGCAAATATTTGAACCTTTTCTCTTTTGATAATAAAGAATAGGTGATGTAGGTATATTAGCAGATTCATTCTCTTTTGAAAGGCATGAGAGCACAAATTTAAATCAAAACACAGGTTGTCCTGGTGCCCTTTCTGTGCATAGGCAGGAGTTTAGTAAAGTTGAATGTGGATGAAAAAATAAATTATATTACATGTTGGAATTTTAAATCCACTTAATACTAAGCTATGTTAAATGGTAAATTGGATTATACGTAGGTAAAATTATGTATAACAATCAGGCCTATTTTTAAAGTATAGTTGTCTCTGTTTTTGAGAAATTAACTGGTTTGTTCATAGTGACTGATTAATCTTTAAAACAAATCCTAATCTAGAATCATCAAAGTGTGTCCAAGAATGGGGGAGTTATAAAAAAAGTAATCACATATCCAAATTGTCCTTATACTAAGGACAATTTATTTCCTCTAGTTGAGTTTTTCCATGGAATGGAGAAAGGAAAGACTTTCATTTTCAATCATGTTCATTTACCAAATATCTTCCATTGAAAGCAACTTCAAAGTTTAACGCTAGAAGTGTAAAAGAATAAAGGGAAAAGATGGAAAGAATTCAAACAAAATAGAAAGGTGCAAATGGCTAAGAAATAGCCATGATTTCATGGAATAACATATAAAAATTTGGGGGAGGATAACTTTATTTAGATCTCACACATTTTTCAAAACATGTCAAACATGTCACTTTTGTTTTCCATTTTGAAAGGTAAACAGAAAACTACTTCATAGATAGATATATCTATTCGAAATGCAGAGAATGTACTAATTATTATGAAAAGTAGTTTTTTCAAAAATTCTAACATTCAAATTAGTGCTTTCTAGTCCATTTATAGACTTATCTGACATATGTTATATCTCAATATCAATAACCACATGGGTGCTATCATCAGATGGTATATGAGAACCTATTTTTTAGATTAATTAGTTATAATTAGCATTTAAAATGAGCATCATTTAGATGTTAATTAATTCCTACTTCCCTTATCTAAATTGAACACATATCATGTCTAACAAACTAAAATATTACAATGAAGTGCCCTTTATAAAAAAAATTAATATTACTAAATGTCCTTCTATTAGGATAGGCTGTCAAAAGACTCTGCTCAGTCAATTAATTAACCCTTCCATATTTCCTGACCATGTACTCTACTTTGTACCCAGAACTGTATTGTGAACTAAAGGATCCAATTAAACATGAAACATAGTTCCTAAACTCAAGGACCGTATAGCCTCACTAGTCTCCCTACCTACTTCAATGGATATATGATCTCATCAATATATGTGTTTTCTCTAAAAATATAGATCACAACCAATCCCTGTCATCTCATTATATATGACTCATATATTTATTACCACAAATCTTCCACATGGGATTTACCTACCATACTAGAGGCCTTCTTCTGAGTGACCTGAAATTTCATAGATAAGAATAGAATTAATATACAATTCATTGATTATGTATCATTCAAGATAGGATAAGCCCACATTTTTTTATCATCTTCCTCATGATATCGTTTACAATAATTCTAAGAGCAATTGTTCTTTGCTAACATGCTGGAGTCTACTTGTACTAGATTTTTTCACCCTACCTATTTCAATTTTTAGGTGATATGGAACTTTTTTTGATTGAAAAATGCAGCATTTCATTACTTTCATCCCTGTGGTAATGACAAAAATATTGTTATTCCAATTTAATAAATTAATGAATAATTATTGATCAAATATTAATTGTGGGGGAGGCTAGATGGCACAGTAAATAGAGCATTGGCCCTGGAGACAGGAGGACCTGAGTTCAAATCCAACTTCAGACACTTAACACTTACAAGCCATGTGACCTTGGGCAAGTTGCTTAAGCCCAGTCACTCTCAAAAAGCAAAAGGAAAAACAAAACCAACCCCCCCCTCCAAAAAAAAAAAAAAAAAACTAGGTCTGTTCTGTGCTTTTAATGTCAGCAAACTTCTTGAAACAAAATTATATTTGAAATACCATTTTTTGTTTGTTGATAGCATATGGTGGCAAATCATGTGATACTAGAGTTTTTGAGAACTTTGCATTCCAAGCAACTCAAAGGGCAATGGAGATATGTGTGTTGGACACAAATAGATGGCATCATATTATGAACTATAGATAGCCTTTATAATATCATCAAAGAGATGTATAACTGGAAAAAAGAGATGAAGTAGTCATGCAATGAGAGCTTGGAATAGAGAATAGATATTCTACACTGCTATAATCCCACTGAAATAATGAAAAAAGAGAAAAAGAGATACCCCTTGAGGAATATACATATGAATGGAGTTGGAAAAGTTTTGAAGGTTTAGAAGGCATGAATGGCTTGTAAACTGTGCTTTGGGAGGCTAAGTACTTCTATCAGTAAGATCAAGATTCCATTGAGGCACTGAGGATCTGTTCTTTAAAAAATCCTTCAGAAAATATAGAGGAGTGTCTCAAATGAAAAGTGTATGGGAAAGAGAAAATACATTTTCCCCTGCATGATCCTAAGTATTAAAAGGCAAAATGTAATTAACTATAATAGTGAGAATGGACATAGTGTAATGGAAAGACCACTGGGAATCAAGAGACTTGAATTCCATTACTTGCTGTGCCCAAATATTGCCAAAGTGATCAGTTCACTATCATCAAGTTCTTACATATTCCCCAATTTATTTTTCCTTTTATTAGATTAGTTGATAATGGTATGATATATAGTACATATATTTCAGCTTCACAGTATATTTTAATTCCAGCAAGGTATTTGAAAAAAAAAATCTTACATTAATGTGAGAAAAAATGGAGAAATGGAACCTGGATAGAGATATGTAATTGGACAATACAATCAAAAGACAATGCTATTTAATGGCATAATATAGTATGGTATCTTGAGCTCTGTTTTTTCCAACCTCTTTGCAGTGACTCTCCTTTCACGGCATGCCTATCAAAATAAGGAAAAATCTGCAGACAAATATCTAATATGCTGGAAGACAGAATCAGAATATATATCAGCTGATGTGAAAAAGAATTACAGTTCAGACAAAATGTCTGCCAAAACACCTATTGATATCTTAGCATGAACTTATAATAGCCAGGTAAAGATAATTGTAGTGGCATTATGCTTTTTTGCCACTTAGAAATTAGGTTGAAAATTTGTCCCACTTGGTTACAACATTTTAGAAGAGTTATTCATAAGCTACTGAAGGATCAAATTTAGGTAAGCAAAGTATTGAAAAGATTTAAAGGTATGGTTTTCAAAGATCAACTGATTTTAAGTAGTTTTTTTTTCTGGAGCAAAAGAGCATTAAAGAATGTCATTTCTGTTTGCAAATATCTGATAGATGACTGATCCTCCAAACTATATAAAACCTAATGTAAGCCAGTATTGTGTAAATCATCACAGCAGAAATGTACCCAGAAACTGCTTTGACACATTAGCTAATTAATGGTCATGGGTGAGTCATTCAACCTTTCGTTATCAAGGCCTATGGGAAACTGTGGAAATCACTGATATGAAGTTACTCAAGATCTAAGTAAATGATGATTTATTGAAAAAAAAGAGCAAAAAAGAATTCTAACAGACTTAAAGAAGAAAATAACTTTGTTGATTGTTCAGGCACAAATCCATAAAATATATTTAGGAGATTTTAGTAGCTGGAGATTTTTATTTACATTTTATAGGGGAACATTAATCAAGAAAGTCCTCTGCCTGTGCTAATAGTTTCCAGATTTTTGCCCTATAATCTTTGAATATACACATATTCTAACTCTTCCCTAGCAACTCGGAAGCACTCTTCTGGATTCCCAGGAGGACATTAACATGAAGAGATATGGAGGAGATATAATCTAAACTGTTAGAGGGATTACTCACATCAAGAAAATCAAAGATCCTAATATACATCTTTCTATTGTTAATAGCTATAAAATAAAATAATAATTAACTAGTTGTGACTCAACCTCAAAAATACAAAACCAAATGTTTATTTGTATCAATTAAACTATGTGGGGAAATGAAGAAAAGACTGCTATATACATATTGAATTTACCATTCAGTATGCAAAAGCCTGAACCAGCCTAAATCTAAGACAAACAGCAGGGACAGTAAATAACAACCCTCTAGATGATAAACATGGATAAACATTGCCAGAAGGTGTTACAGAGTGCTAAACAACCAAGCTTAAAGTTGCCACCATGATTTAGTTCTCCCTGGTCCATTTCCCATTCACTATCAGGCTACTTTGGAGGTGGGTAGAAGGAAGTTTTCAGAACAAAATCAAGTTGAATTCTTGGGGGAAAAAAACCTGGAGTGGACAAAAGATATGGAAACAGGAAACATTTAGAATTTGGTGTGGGGAGGGTCCTATTTGATTTTGAGGTTACAGTCCCTTAAAAGACTTTATTATATTTATGTGCATATTGAGGGGAGGGTGATTTTATTGTATTAACTTTGACTTGGATTTCTTTTTTTTTTAAGCAAGACTTTTTTTTTTTAACATATGCAACTCTCACTATAAAGAGGCATGAAAATTTCTTTTTATAACTAAGGTTGTATTTGGGGGAGTTTTCTTGTAAAATCTCCTTAACATCTCTAGGGGAAGTAATTAGATTTCTTCTGTTTCTCTTAGGGGCTCTCTTACTCAAAGCAGCAATATGATATAGATTTGGACTTGGAATCAGTCACATCTGAGTTCAAATCTTGTCTCATGCACTTACTACTTTCCTGTCCCTGGGTAAGTCACTTAAAACCATTCTCTATTTCAGTTTCATCATTTATATAATAGAGATAAAAATAACACATACCTACAGGTTGTTGTGAGGATTAAAGAAAAAAAAACATATCAAGTGTTTTATAACATCAAAATGCTATAGACATACTAGATGATTGTTTTGAAAGTGGTGGTGGTGGTGTCTGATTGTTGGTAAGCTGAGGATTCTCTCAAGTCTGCCATATTTGAACTGTAACCCCATAGTCCCTCAAAAGATCCCAATCACAAATATTCTTATTATCAGAAGACTTCCTAGTTATTGGAGAGATACCCAAAATAGTCACACTATCATGCTATGAAATGGCTTGAGAAATGCAAATGCATACCTAATGCTATCAGGCCACCTCTTGAATGGCTTGTTTACCTGGAGATGCACAAGATATACTTACATCAGGAAGGACTGCTACAGGGCTGAACCATATGGTTATCTCTTTGTGATTCCCAGTAATTCACTTTGGAATGTCACTCTCTAAAATCAACCAAAATTACTATAAGATAATATAAAGCTAGGCTATTTCTAGTAGTGTTGAAATTTCCCCTTCCTTTTCTTTTAATCCATCACTACAATCTATCCCACCATCCATATAATGGTGGTACATCAAAGAACTCAATACTATCCTTCGTGTGTTAGTAATGGCTCACTGAGGGTAATGAGGATGCTTAGATTTACCATTACCCCTGCCCTGATAATATTATGTTCTTACACTCCTCTCCTTTCTTGCATAATAGAAAATGTTTGAAGCATGTTTGGAAATTCCCCCAATAAAATTTCCAAGGCAAGGAAGAAGTTTTGCCACCCTCAATTAAAAAAAAAAGCAGACAGAAAAATACATTGTTTTTTATAGCCCTTTCTATAGACGAAATAATAGCATCACCCCTTCTTCATATGGCAATGAAAATGATCTGCTAGCCTGAGGACAGGTCATTATATTACATAATGGTAATTATATTCTAGGCAGCTAGGTGGCTCACAGGTGTTTAGGTGGTACATGTGTGGCTAAGTGTTATAATAAATACCGTGCCAGGACTGGAGTCAGAAAGACTCCTCTTCCTAACCCAAAATCTAGCTTCAAACACTAGCCGTATGACATTGGGCAAGTTATTTAACCATGTTTGCCTCAGCTCCTCATCTATAAAATTAATTTTAAAAGGAAATGGCATAATTCTTCAGTGTCTTTGCCAAGAAAACCCTAACAAGAGTAATAATGAATCAGACCTAACTGAAAAGTGACTAAACAAAATTTAAATAGTGATGCTTCAGACTTGAAAAATAAAACAAGAAAGGGTAAGTTAAATTTCTATGTCCATAGCAATAATTGATTGTATAACATGGAGCTCATTTGGTGACAGATGAGTAATGATCCTAAATATTTGTCCTCTAAATTCCAGGAGGACTCATGTCCTAGAAGCTGTGAGTTATCTAACCATATGTTATGCCAGGTGCCCAGAAATGGTCCTTTTTATTTTCTTCTTGTTTCTCCTATGCTTCCTGTGGTACCTGCTGTGCATCTTATCTTACTCTATGAAGATGTTCTTAGCTCACCATAGGTGCCATTGATTGAGTTTTTGGTGTAGTTGTCAGGAACATAGAGAAAAACATCTTTACACTAACTGAACAGATGATCTGGAAAAGAATCACACTTTATCTTGGCAAATTTCACTACTGGTCAGTACAAGAACAAGTCCTATGACAAGTGGGCAATTTGACTTTGAAAAAGTGATGCTTGTGCCCTGAAGCTCTGAGAGCTCTCAACTAGATACTAGTTTTTTTTAGTAAATTACCCACAGGCTATTAAAATTTTCACATTTTCCTGAAATTGGTAATTAGTGGAGAGGGAATGGTGAGAGGCTGATTTTAAGATGCTTGTTAAAAATATTTAGTAGAGTGAGAGTGTGGAGGATGGAGAGGTAGTGCTAATTTTGAGTGATTGTGTAGAGAGGGGAGAGTCATAACTGTGTAGATAAAAAAGATTATTAAATAATATGTGAATAGAAGTTGAATGGGTTTCAGCAAAAGAGAGTAATTTGTGGTTTTGGGTGCAGTTTAATAGAGTGATTTGGGGGTATGTTTTGCTGTTTGGGTTGTGGATTATTAAAGGCTTTCTGCAACTCTTTAGGATGAACCTCCAATTAGAGAAAAAAGGGCTAAGTGAGAATTACTATATGATAACAGATGCTCCCAAACTTGAAGCAGACACTCAATTTGAATATTTAATGTGACCTCAGTTTAGATTTTCAGAGTTGGGGTAACTAGGTTGTATAGTGGATAGAGTGGAATAGCTGTAGTTAGGGAGATCTGTCTTCAAATACTGCCTCTGATTCTTGATAACTATGTGATCCTGGCTAAATAATTTAACTTCTATTTGCCACAGTTTCCTTATCTGTCACATGAAGGTCATGATAGCACCTAACTCAAAGGGTTCTCCTGGGGATAAAAATAAAGTCACATATGTAAAGTGTTTTGCAAAAATTAGAGAAATATATAAATGTTAACTGTTTCGTAATAATAGGTCAACTCTGGCATTTGGTGATAATGATCAAAACATTCTGAAGATGTTAAAACTGGCAGGCATAAAAGAACTGGAAATTGAGGGGATGCCCATCAATTGGAGAATGCCTGAACAAGTATTGGTATATGAATATAATGGAATTCTATTGTGCTATAAAAAGTGATAAACAGACTGACTTCAGAAAAACTTGGAAAGACTTACATGATCTGATGCTGAGTGAAGTGAGCAAAATCAGGAGAATGTGGTACACAGCAAGAGCCACAATGTGTGATGACTGACTATGATAGACTTAGCCTCTCTTAATTCCAAAGGATTCATAATAGAAAATGCCATCCATATCGAGATAAAGAACAATGGAATCTGAATGCCCAGCAAAGCAGACCATTTTCTTTTTTTTTTCTCTTTTTACCTTGTTCCTCCCATTCATTCTAATTCTTCTATACAATATTACTAATGTGAAAATGTGTTTAATAGGAATGTATATGTAAAGCCTATATCAGATTGCATACCATCCAGGAGATGGGAGAGAGGAGGGAGGGGAAAAATATAAAGCTTATGGAAGTTAATATTGAAAATTAAATTAAATTAAAGAACATGGCATTAAAGAATTAAAGAACAAGAACATAAATTTTCTAAATTTATATTTACAAAAATATAAATTGCTCATATTAACATAAGAGGAAGTAAAATACGTAAATAAACCCATCTCAGAAAAAAAGAAATTGAACAAGTCATCAATGAACTCCTTAGGGAAAAAATCTCCAGGACCAGATGGATTTACAAGTTAATTCTATCAAACATTTAAAGAACAATTAATTTGTTCTTCAATCTGGAAGAGTCAAAACAAAGAAAGAAAAGTATAGACCAATTTCCCTCATGAATATAGATGCAAAGTTTTTAAATAAAATATTAGCAAAAAGATTACAGCAACATATAAAGAGAAAAATACACTTTGATCAGGTAAGATTTATTCCAGGAATGCAAGGATTGTTTAACATTAGGAAAATTATCAGTATAATCTATCATATCAACAATAAAACTGGGAGAAACCATATGACTACCTCAATAGACGCAGAAAAGGATTTTGACAACATACAATAGCCATTCCTATTAAAAAATTGAAAGCATAAGAATACATGCAAATCAAAACAACTTTATGTACCACATCTCACCAGTCATATTGGCTAACATGACAAAACAGGAAAATGATGAATACTAGAGAAGACGTGGGAAAATAGGAACACTGATGCATTGTTGGTGGAGTTGTGAACTGATTTAACCATTCTGGAGAGCAATTTGGAACTATGCCCAAAGGGCTATAAAAATTGAATATTCCTTGACTCAACAATACCACTTATAGGGCTTTATCCCAAACAGATCTTTCAAGTGGGAAAAGGGCCTGTATGTACAAAAATATTTATAATGGCTCTTTTTGTGATGGCAAAGAATTGGAAATCAAGGGGATGCCCATCAATTGGGGAATGGTTAAAAAAGTTATGGTATATGAATGTAATGAAATACTATTGTGCAATAAAAAATGAGCAGCACATGGATTTCATAATAACCTGAAGAGACTTATATAAATTGATGCTGAGAGAGGGGAGCAGAATCATATCTGTGATGACTGGCTTTGATAGAGTGGGCTCCCTTCAGCAATGCAAGTTTATAAGACAACTCCAAAGGACTCATGATGGAAAATGCTATCCATATCCAGAGAAAGAATTAAGGAGTCTGAATGCAGATTGAAGCAAACTACTTATTTTCTCTCTCTTTTGTTTGTTTTGTTTCTTCTTTCTTGTTATTCATTCCATTGTTTATAATTCTTCTTTACAACTTGGCTAGTGTTTAATGTGATGGTATATGTAAAACCTATATCACCATGGTGAGAGTGGAGAGGAGGAGGGCAGGGGAGAAAATTTGGAACTCAAAAACTTCTGGAACTGAATATTGTAAACTAATGGAAAATATTTTTTAAAGACAAAAAATAATAAATAAATAAATAAACAAAAAAACCTGGCAGGTATAGTTCTGAGTCATCAGTAAGAAAAGAGAGTTCCTGTCCAGGGACTAATATCCAAACATAGAACTTGGTGAATAAATTACTTAAATATATGGGAAAATGTGTCCATGTCAATAACAATATAAATATTGTTTAATGTCCTTAATATCCTCTGTTAAACCATTGTCTTTCAGGCAGTAGGCATAGTAAATAGCAACTATTTTCTTTTGAAGGTGTCTCATAACATGAAGACAAATTATGAGTCCCATGTGAAATGATCAGAAGTAGAAGGGAATGTAGGCAAATCAGTTAGTATAAAGTTAGAACTTGAAATGTGGGACCAGAAGGTCATATTCTTCAGGAGTAATCTGCTATAATCAATGTGATATTTCTCTATTAATTGGGGGAGTGGATGCCAATCTCTCATAGGTCAAACTTTGCTCAAAACTATAATCAAGGAGACAGTATGATAAAGTGGCAACCATTCTTCATTGGGAGCAACAAGTTCTATGTTGCTCCACTTGCTTCCCTTAAATACCATGGACTTCTTTTTATTTATTTATCAAATAATGTAGTTGGACTACATGGCTTCTAAAATCGCTTTGAGCTCTAAATCTGTGATTCTATGGTTCTTCTATTCTTTGACCTACAGTGCTCAAATCTGGGGGTATTTCCAAACTGTGGTGTTAGTCATCATATGAAACAAAATGTGTTTGCCCCAAACCTAGAGGGCTACCAAAAGGGTCAACAAGTTACACTATTGCTTCTTCCTTCCTCTATATATCTGACTTAAAAGGAATCATCAGAAATATAAGGGGATTTAGAAATCTTCTAGCCCATCCTTCCTATTTTACAGATAAGGAAAATGTATAGCAGAAAGGGGCAAAACAAATTGACCTTACTGGTCCCCAATAGAAATTTCTTTTTTAAACCCTTCATTCCATTGGCTGTGCACATTACAATGAAAAAAACAAGTTAATTATATTTGTAAAACTCTAAGAGCCCACAAGATTACTTGTGTCTAATTGCAACTAATTAGAGCATTGTATAAAGCACTGGACTTGGAATCAAGAAGACCTGAGTTCCAATCTAAATTCAAACACTTAATAATTGTTACAGTGGGTGACACACTTAAACTCTGCTTCAATTTCCTCATTTGCAAAATAAGAATAATAACTGCCTACCTCCCAGGTTTGTTATGAGGCTCAAATGTGAAAATAATTATAAGCTACTTAGTACAGTAACTGGCAAATAGCAAATGCTATATGTTAGGTACCATTATTGGTGATATTATTGTTCGTGTTCTTTTTTTTATTTTAACTTATCCCACATCTTCCCTATTTTTCTCATTCTGGGTTTGCTTCTTCCTTCAGCCATCCAGTAAATTAGTGGTAAAAAGTATAATCTTTCCTCCTGACCAAGTGTTCAGAAATTAATTTGAATTTTTAAACCTTAATTTAACCCTTTCCTAAATGTCTCTACCATCACTGTCTCTCTTACTGATATGCAAAATACATTGATATAGGCAATTAGTAACTGGCCTGCTTGCTGTAATATTAACATGGTATTCACAGCATCATAGCTCTGGTATGAATATTTGAAGAAAATTAATATAGTAAATCGTCTTTTAATTACCCCCCCCAAGGGGACTTCCCTCTTTGTTAAAAGAAAATAATCTATAGTAACTCTTCCAAAATTCCTTGTCATTATTAGCACTACCAGTGATTTATCTGTCATGAAAATAAGTTCTGTCTTGAATGATAATTCATACTTACTCTCAAAGGCTACTTATTTATTCAAAGTTAGGTGGTTGTATAATAGTGGTAAATAGTGTGGTAGCAGCTTGCATGCCTAGAGTAAATGCTGTAATAATATAATTTGCTCAATTCTTCTATAACGTTGCCCTTTAATGAACACTTTGTAGATAATACAGTTGCTGTTCATGCATGTAAGCAATCTCTTCTGGTCTTTTCATTAAGATATTCAGAGGATTTGAATCCATGGGGTCAATTTGTACTCTAATGTCTAGTATTTTCAAGTGTGTAACAGCATGTTGTTTTAAATGAGATAAAAGATTTGAAATCAAGAAAACCTAACTGCAACTTATGTCTCAGACACTTACTAGCTATGCAAAACTGGGCAAATCACTTATATTCTCCTTGTCTAAGTTTCCTCATCTATCAAATGAGAGGTTTAGAGAGATTCACCTGTCCCTTGATGACCTGTAAGTCCATTCCATCTCTAAATTTATGGTCTTAAGATATATGCCAATTAGGCTAATAAAATAGAATCTTGGGTAGATAGGTGTAATCAAAGATGAAGCCTTAGGCTGTCTCAGGAAGAGCTTATTATTAAATAGTCACCTAATAATGAAAGACTAAGACTTTGCCCAATAGGGAAGTCTTTTGCACATCCCCCAAACCCAAACTATTCAGGCTACTGCTACAAATTGATATTTTACGTAATCTATTTGCTTATTTTACCAAAAAATTTAGTAATGGTTATGATTTTCAGATTTCTATATTTTTTCCCAATGCACAATTAGATAAATTGAAATAAAGAAAGGAAGGAAATATGATTATTATATTAGTAATGTCCATCTAAGTCAAGATTAATGATATTGATGTTACTAAGTGCTGGGGGACGAAAATCTGGATCATTGTAGGTAACCATCACAAAAATATGTACCTAACAATGGAGCAGCTTAAAAAATGATGCCTTGGAGTAACAGAACCAGAAAAAAGATCAAAGCAACTGCTCTAGAATGCCAACAGAACAAATTTGGAGAACATAATATTTCTTCTCTCACATTTTCCATCTTTCTCACTCTAGACTCCCTTAGACTCCATCACAGATGCCCTGAGTATACAAGCTAGAGCTAATGTCAACAGAAGGACCTCTTCCTTCCCACTTAGGTTGCCCTAGAGGCTCCATATCTTCCTACATCCACCCTGGCCTAAAAATAATTTCCCCCTTCTCCTTTACCTGTCATGTTCAGATATTGATCCCTTATCCCAACCCCTGATTAATAAAACTCAGAATGCCCTTTTAACTCTGATCTTTACATTAGTTTTCCTTTTTGAAATGATGGTAGACCACTATCTTTCAGGTGCTTCACTTCAGGGAAGCCATTCCATGTTTCCTAAAGATTCTTGGAATCCTTGACTTCATTAAATGAATTTTCTTATATGTGGTTTGTTCTGCAAGTAGAGTGGGAGTTCTTTGAGAGCAACCATTGTCTTCTATTTCCATAAGTATCTCCAGTGTTTAATTCATTGTTTGGCACATTGTAAATACTTAATAAATGTTATGTTATTCATTGATCAGTTTGTTGATTCATTCATTCTGTAATTCTCAAAACTTAAAAAAAATCTTTACTTTTCAAGTGATTTGGTATATAGATAATGTTTGAGGAAAACAAGAGAAAAGGTATAAAATGCATTTAATTTGTCATTAGTAGCAGAAGTTAAGACTACTCTACTATAAAAAACCTCAAACTAAGTCACAAGAAATAAAATCTTACTTCACACTTAGTAAATGTGACTGTAGCCAAATTATGGTTTCATCTTCACTTCCATTAAAAATAATTGCACCAATTAAACCACAATGTTATTGTAAAGCTTAAATTTTATTCATTACAAAAATATGCTAGATTCTGGAGTTACAAAAATAGAAATTAAAATATTTCTGCCTTGAAGAATTTACCACTCAAATTTTATTAACCAAATCAATGGCTAAGAGATATTCATTCTTTCAAGGGCTCTACATTTGTTTCTTTGTTTTTCTAAAGGTGAAGATGAATGCTGAAGAGTAAGGGCTGATTTCAGATTATGCAAGTCTCAGATTACTGAGTTACTAATCATTCTTCTTCTTTGATCCAAAGAAACATTAAATGAAATTGAAGTTCATTTTTCTATTTCCTTCTGTATTAGATGGCACTGGACTTTTTAAGTGTCTGTTTTTTGTGTATCTGTAAATTATGCTTTTTTCCCTTACTATCAGGCTGCTATCTGCCACTGCTTGCCTTTTGAGGTTAGCAAAACCTCACATCTTTGGTAATTCACTGCTTCCGATCTATGAGTTGAGGAATTAGGTAACCAAATTTTTAGATTTGTTGCCAAAAGTAATGATAATAGCTATGATTTATGAAGTGTTTTAAAATTTGCAAAGTACTTTAATATGTTATTTTAAATAACATAAATAAATAAAATAATAAACAAATTAAATGAAATATAAATATTAAAATTAATATAAATAAATAAAATATAAATAAAACATAAATAAACCTTTAAAATATGGTATTTTATTTTATTCTCATAGCAACTCTGGAAGGTAGGTACTATTATTATCTTCACTTTATAGACAAGGCTATAGAAGCTGAAGAAGGTGAATTTATCCAGTGAAACAAAGCGACTAAGTGCCTGAGGAAGGATCTGAACTCAGGTCTTCCTAATTCCAGATGCAATACCCCATTCTCTTCTACCCAGCTTCCTAGTTACCTACTCTAAGAACCTAAAGGAGTATAGGTTGAATGAATAGAATGAAGGGTGGAGAAAGAGAAAGAATGAAGGACAACATATGATTGTTGTCCTTCATTCTTGATAAAGATCAAAATGGCATTACTGTTAGAGTCAAGTTTCAGTGTGTCTGATGGTGGCTGATCAGACTAATATGAACTTGGAATGCTCTACCACATTCCCCAAATTTGCACATCTCACATTTCTTTCGAGCTACTGTAATTCTGCTTTGCTCAGGGAGCAAAGAACCTTCTCTGATGAGGGGACACCATGCTGGGCAGCCCTATGTCAGTTTCTCCTATGTCACATAATCAATGGCCAAGTTCTTAAGAGAGACCTTGAGAGTGGAGAGGGTGTTGGGGCATGATTTTCTTTTTACAGATGATTGTGCACCCAATGAAGCCTCTGAAGCTGAGATGCAGCAAAGTATGAATGGATTCTGCTGCTTGTGCAGACCACAGCTGTGGTCACTTCTCTCCTGGCTTGTGCTTTGTTCCATGAGTGACTAGAAGGACTATTTCATGCTTTGGAATTGTAACCAGGGTCCCTGCTCACTTGTGGTTACATGTTCATGTGGGCTGGTGCTCTTTCTCTCCCTGTGATTGCAACATGGAACTGTTTATTGACCAGGAAACGGAGTCCTGCACTCAGTGCCAGTAAAGGTTTCCCTAGATTCCTTTTCTGAGCAATTGTCTGACTCCTGTATCATCTGTGGTCTGGCAGTTTGGGCTGTTGCCATTGGTTCAGTCACCTATTCCTGCCTCTGTCTTGCTAGGATGTGGCTTGTGCTTGACTACACTCTACTCTTACTCTAGTGAGACAGACCTTTCCTGCAGACCTTGTAAGTTGTCTTGGGCTGGAAAATTGTTTCAGTTCTTCCTTTTGTTGCTTTTGCCACTCCTTTTCCAGATGTTTTTTTAAAGTTTTTGGAGGGGAATTTGGGAGACTTCAGGTAAGCCCCCACTTTTATTTTACCATTTTATCTGTGTCAATTATCCTCTTTTTATTTTGCTTAGTCTGAGACCCTGATTGCATTTTATTTCAGTCAGAGCATTAGAGATTCTGCTCCAGTCTCTTATTTTTCCTGTTTTTTTTTTTTTTGTTTTTTAAGTCTGTCTCTTGTAAACAACATGTTGTTTGAGTGTGGATTCTGATCCATTGCATGTTCTTTTTCCCTTTTAAGAGTGAGTTTATTCCATTTCTATTCACAATTATGATTACTAACTATATATTTACTTCCATCTTATTTTTCTTAATTCTCCTTTTTTAATTGTCTCTTCTTACAAAATTAATTTTGCTTCTGACCAAACCTGTTTTTAATCTGCCCTTGCTCTTTTCACCCCCTACATTTCTTTGATCCTACTTTACCTTTTTTTTCCCTGTTAGGTAAGATGAATTTAGAAATCCAATCGTATCTGTATATGAGTGTATTTTGCTCCTTTAACAATATAGATTAGAGTGTTTCAAACATTACTCATGCCCATTTACCTTTACTTTGTAAAAACTCCTCCTCACATGCTTCTCTTCCTGTGCCATAATTATCCGCAGTCTTCTTCTTCCTCTTCCCTTTTTCCAGCAAATTCCTTTTCAACATCTTATATTTTTCTTTGGACATCATCCCAACATAAGAGAACAAAACCTATGCCTGCTATTTAAATATACTCATTCTTACAGCCATAATGTTGAAAAAATTCTAAGACGACATTTGATTTTCCCCTTATAGAAAGGTAAACAGATTAACCTACTTTGTTTCATCATCATTTCTCACTCATGTTTACCTTTTTATTCCTCTTGATCCTGTCTGAATATCAAATATTCTATTCAAGTAATATCTTTTTTTTCTCCAGAATTCCTGAAGTTCCTCTGTTTTACTAAATGTGCACATCTCTGCTTTGGGTTATACTCAGTTCTTTTCTGGTTTTCTTTGATAAAAATTCTAGCTTTTATGCATTCTGGAATTACATATTCTAAGCCCTAATAATGATTAAATTATATTTCTTTCCATGTAGTACATAGTTTGACCTTATTGAAACCCTTATGATTTCTTTCATGTTTACTTTTATTTCTATTGAGTCTTATGTTTGAATGTGCCATTTTCTACTCAGCTCTGATATTTTCAACAGGAATGCTTGAAAATCCTCTGTTTAATTGAATGTCCATTTTCCCCTGAAGGATTGTACTCACTTCTGCTGAGTAAGCTACTGCTGTTCATAATCCTAGCTCCTTTGCCATCTAGAATATCATATTTTAAGACCTCTGCTCCTTTAATGTGAACCCTGATAAATCTTGAGTGATAGGCTCTACGATATTCTGGTCCCTTGAAGTATTTTCTCTTTTAAATTGGAGCTTTGCTATAATATTCTTGGGAATTTTCATTTGAGAGTTTTCAGGAGGTATCAGTGGATTCTTTTTATTTCTATTTTACCATCTGCTCCTAGGAAATCTGGAAAATTTTCCTTCAAAATTTTTGAAATATTACTTCTAGGCTCTATTTCTATCATATATTTAGGTAGTTTTATAATTCTTAAATTATTTTTTCTTAACCTATTTTCTAAGTAAGTTGTATTTTTGATGAGATGTCACATTTCCTTCATTAAAAAATGCTTTATTGCTATTTTGCATGTCTTCTTCAGCTTCTGTTTGAACAGTTCTAAGTTTTAAAGAATTACTTCCTTCATTGAAGTTTTATATGTCATTTATCATTTGCCCTATTCTGAATTTTTAGAAGTTATTTTCTGCATTTCTTTTAACCAAGCTCTTAATTCTTTTTTCATATTTCTTTTTGCATTACTCTCATTTCTTTTCCAAGTTTTTCCTTTACAATTCTAATTTGATTCTTAAAGTCATTTTTGCTCTTTTTTATCTCTTTATTTAGCTCTTCTGGGAATTCTTATTGGACTTTTGTCTAATCAACATTTTTCTCGGAGGCTTTGTTTGTATAATTTAAAATCATTATCTTCTCAGTTTATGTCTTGAGCTTCCCTGCAACCCAACCAGCTTTCTATGATCAGAATTTCTTCTACTTTTTGCTCATTTTTCCAGCCTTTTTCTTTACTGTGAACTCTATAATAGAGTTGTTTTTGTTTTTGCTTTTGCTTTCCTCCAGTGATAGGGTTGGGAAGGGGAATATTCTAATCTCTAATCTTTCACATCCTAATGTTTTCACAACTAGTTTTGAGAAGCTCTAATATTTGGTGTTTCCAAGGTGGTGCAGTGGGGAGAGGTATGGTTGCTCTTCTCACTGCTCTGGTCCTCAGGCAGTTAGAGATCCCTTAGACTTATGACTGCAAGTGCTCCTCACCACCCTAAAATTGAGATCTGGAACTGCATAATTGATATTGAAACTTTCAAAGAGTCCCTGGCCATGTACCTTGTATTAACACAAGACCCTTTTAATCTTTTTCTAACCCAATATGCAATCATCATACCATCTCTGGGCACTGAATATTCTTGTTACCATTGCTTCTTCTGTTCCCATGCCTCCAAGTCATATAGATCACATATTTCCATCTTGCTGCACTCTCATTTGAGAAATTTATCCCCAACCCATGCACAGACCTCTGTCCTCCTAAGTTGTCTTGAACTAAAAGAAATGTGTTGTCATTTAATTTTTGTTGGTTGTGCCCCTTATAATTCAATGAGATACACTTTTAAAATTGTTTAGAGAGGAATATTGAGAGAGCTCAAGAGAAATGCTCCTTTTACTCTGCCATCATGGTTCTATGCCTTAATCATTCACTTTTTATAGGTTGTAATTGTTAATAAGGGGAAGAACATGACATGGATGAAGCATTGTAGCTTCATCCTATACATCCTATACACTAATAGAAAAATGATTCAAAGGTTTTATTCTGCTGATTGTAGATTGATTGGTTCAATGTTTTAAAGTTACTATTTAAGGAACATAGCTCATATTTATCTTCATTGACAAAATGTCTTCCCAGTGTTATTGGAATAATATTTTATGAATATTCATGGCATATGTTTACTGAATCATAGTATATAGATGTACATACGTATTATATGAAACAGAGGTTAACAGGTGAGCAGAAAAGTTTATATTTAAATTTTGTTTTATCTAATTCCATTTATTTGAAATAGATTCATGGAATATGCCAAAATGAAGCCCTTAACAGTATTACCTACTGAAGGGTTACAGGAGAAGATTATGAAGAAGTTTGTGCTAGAGGGAAGGACAATTGAGGGTATGTGAACACTTAATTTAGGTGTTTTGCTTCCTATTTTTATCCTCTTTTTACCTCATCAAAGATAAATATAAATTGCAAATTAATGTCCAGCAGCAAGGATGAACAGTAAATCCATTTAATTCATTTCTCTTCACAATCATGCTCCCAAAGTTAAGTGTTTAAGTCAGAGGCTCTGCCTTGATAAGAGTAATGAATAAAGGAAAATAAAATTTTACTGCATTCAATAAGCATATTTAAATTCTTATGAAGCTTATATATTATATATGAAATCAAGTTCGACCAGCACTTCTACATACTAGTCTGCCATCTTTTAATGTAAATAAATTAAACAAGTTATCTTGAGAACAGAGTTCTGTCATTAACAAATTTGCTAATTTCTTTCTCTCTACATACTTAGCTGGTATTTGGCCTTTGGTCTATTGTATATGATCAAATACATATGGATATATGCACATTCAGATAAATAACATTCTGCAGTTTCCTCATGTATTAGAGCACAGCTAAGAGAGTCATGCAGTGCCTTTATATCAAATATACATTTCCAGAAAAAAAGAAAGAATAAATGACTGTTTTATCCTCACTTTATTGACTTAACCTACATGTAAATGTTGTTGATTATTGAATTCACACTGATAATGATGATGTAACCCAAAGTCAAGGACCTAAATATCAGTCTTTTGGAATGCCTATTCCCTACCTAAGATGTTATTCTAAAATAGACCAAAAAAACTCTTAAAGAATCTCTATATCATGAAACCTGGCCTAATTAATGCTACTTCATTCATCTCTATTTCATCTTTTTCCTTGTGTTTCAACTTGGGCACATGATTTTCATTCTTCATTCTACAAATAGTCATTGACCACTTAGATAAGGTACACAAGAAGATGAGAATTAGCAATACATGAGATTAAATGATGGTAAAGTCTCATTTTGTATATAGTATTTATATGGGCTATATACAAAGTTGAAAGAATACTTGATTTGGAATCAGAAAAAAAATCTGGATTTCAATTCTAGCCCTGAAACTTGTTAGCATCACATCAGTGTGACACTGCCCAAATTTTTCCCTGTCTCAGACTGTGACCAGAAAGTTATTTTCTAGGGATAGATCCTGACAGAAAAATGGCTTCTTTAAACATTTTCTTACTCTTTTTTTTTTTTGCTTTTTGGAGGCAGGAAGGCCTGGCAATTGAGGTTAAGTGATTTGCCCAAGGTCACATGACTAGTAAGTGTTAAGTGTCAGAGGTCAGATTTGAACTCAGGTCCTCCTGAATCCAGGGCCTTTGCTCCATTCACTGTACCACCTAGCCACCCCTCAACATTTTCTAATTGTATCTTCACAAATACTTGACAAGGTTAATCATTTTAATAATATTATACTCTTAGAATTTTAGTTTACTCAAATATTGGCCCATGGACCTTCTCCAATAAGAAACCTTTTTTAATGCCTTAATTGTGAATATGCTCTCCCTTCTTAGCCTCCTCAATTCATCATGTGTATGCACTTTGTATACACCCACTAGAACATAAGCTCCTTCTTTGTCTTTGTATCCCTAGCTCTTAGCACAATGTTTGAATATAATAAGTACTTAACAAATATTGTATTGGGTTAAATTCCAAATTTCATATATTAGCAAATAAAGAGTTGCAAAAGTTAAAGCACCTGCTCAAAATGACCCAACTTGTGAGTGGTGAAGCCAGGCCTAAATCTCAGATCTCTGAATACAAGGCTAGTGCTCTCCCTACTCCACATTGAATGACTTCCTAAAACTGTAATGAGATATTTGTACCAAAACCTACAATAACATTTTAATTTGAAAGAGAGGCATAATATACTTTGGGATTTTCCTGGAAGAAAATAATATTTTTAGCTGCAGGGATCAGATAAGTATGTGATTGAGTATTGTTGAGAATTTGATTATTATGAAATTAATTTGGCTCTGCTCTTTCCATCTTGTACTCTTATCAATTTCGTATCAGTAGTTTCTTAAAGTATAAAATTAATGTTTTGTAAGCCTCCAAATAAGAAAAACCTGATATAGTTGCATGCATAATAAAGAATAATCTAGAGCCTAACTGTGGTTATTATTCTTTGATCAGTGGAACTGATTCAAGCACAGAGCTTCCATTAACTTAAGCTACTTAGTATTTTCAGCCAGAAGATAAAACTTTGTCTTCTGTAATTTGCTTAAAAGAGCTTTAAAGAGTAAAAGAAAAAAAACACACCTCTGAATGGATAGTTTCTTTGAAGTATTGACGAATTGAAGCATTCCCTTTCAGAGCATAAACTGAAAAGATGCTAGGGTTGCATCAATTGTTTTTGCTGGGCGGAGGGGAGTTCTGTATAATAAACAGACCTTTCCAACCACTATCAGTCATTTTTACAACAAGCACTGGACAGAAAAGAAAGAAGAAAGCTCACAGATGACTGACCCTAACTAAGAAGAAATCTCTTAAGCCTTTTGCCAGAAAGAGGAAACAGTTTTCCAGGCTTTCTAAGCTTAGCAAAAATAAGCAAAGAAAAAATATTTTTAATTTAGATAATTCAAAGCCAAATGATAATATTCAATTTCCTATTTGTTTTTTGAAGGACAAATTGTCCAGTGACTGCAGGAGTAAAATGCTGGACAAGAGAGAAAAGGGGAAAGTTATTTTTTAAATTCCATTATATCATAATATGAGCATATTTGCTACATAGACTTCCTCTTTATTGTCATAGGAAGACCTGGATTTCGAATCCTGCTTCCAACAGATACAGGTTGTAAGACCTTAAGCAAGTCAAAATCTCTCAGCATTCTAAATAGCTAAGAATATAAATTGCAAAGAAGACATAAGCCTGTGGTGATAGAGAAAATTTCTTAAATTTGGAGATCCTAGTACCAATAAAATGATAAATATAGTACCTAACCAAGGAGTAATTTTTCTGATTAATATAAAATAATTTATTATTGATTGTTCTTATGTATCTTTCAGTAAAGTATGTTTACATGGTTTGCTAGCTACATACATCAAATTAACAGGATATTTCACTATTAAAATGATAATTATTTTTGTTTACCCTATCAAGATATACATTTTTAAAATAATAAAACATGTTTAATCATGCTAATCTCTCTAGAATTAATATTTTAGTGAGAGCAAAAACGGTTTGCATTATTAAGTATACTGATATATTTAAAATGCATTATTGTATTTTCTTCTCCTTTTTAATGGATATCTTATGGTGTTTCTTAATCTATCATATTCCTAAAGTAATATCTCTACATATTTTATATAGGAACATTTTTATAAGGGTACAGTGTCAGAGTACTTTGTAGAACACTAGACTATGGCACTTAGAGTTTTAGTAACTTGCCCATATGCTGAAAGCTAGCAGATGTCTAGAGTCGGCATGATATAAGCTAAGCTACCTCTCAATAGCTCCTTATATTGTGCTGAAATTTTCCTCCTTGCAAATTATACTCACTCATAATCTCCCACCATACTCAACCCAACCCCATTTCAAAGAAAAAGATAATGAAAAGAGGTGTTTTCAAATCAAATTAACTCTTTTTGAGGTTTCAAAGATAGTGGTTGAGTTATAAAATCAAAGTGGTAGCTTAAAGAGAGCTGTCGCCCTGGAGTCAGGAAAACCAATTTGTCTCAGAAATATACTCCCTATGTGACCATGCACATCTCATTTAGTAATTCTCATTTTTATTTTCTTTACTTATAAAATAAGGACAGTAACAGCATCTACTTTATGTAGTTGTTTTGAGGATTAAATGAGATAGCATACATTAGCATGTTCATTTAAATGTTATCTATTATTTTATATTTGTTGTTGTTGTTATTTCCCTTCTGTATACTTGGTACCACCCTATGGCATTTGGTTATGGAAAGGAAAGAGGTGCTTGGACTTCCCACATTTACTTATCTCATCTCATAATTTGGAAGATTATTTTTAAACTTTTTAAAATTTATTGCATTAAATATTTCCAATTTACATGGAAGAACATTTTTAATATTATTATTATTTTTTAATTTTGAGTTCCTATCTGTCCCTCTTCTCTCTCTGAGAAGGCAAAAAACTTCATATCAATTACACATATGAAGTCACACAGAACATATTTCCATATTACCAATGTTGCAAAAGAAACCATAGGCAAAATAAAATAATAAAAATGTTTTAAAAATTGGCTTTAATCTGCATACAGAGTTCATTAGTTCTTTGGCATTGTCTTGAATTATTATCTTGATCAGAATATCTAAATCATTCAGAGTTGACCATCCTTATCACATTGCTCTTACTCTGCACAATGTTCTCCTGCTTCTTCTCACTTTATTTTGCATGAGTTCATATGTCTTCACACTTTCTTTTCTGAAAACATCCTGCTCATTATTTTTTATAGCACAATACTATTCTATCAAAATCCTTTACCAAAATTCATTCAGTTCTCCAATTATTGAGCATCCCCCAAATTTCCAATTATTTTCCATCACAAAAATAACTGCTATGAATATTTCTGTATAAGTAATTTCCTTTTTTTTCCTTTTCTTTGATATCTTTGGGATATAGACCTACTAGTGTCATTGCTGGTTCAAAGGGTAAGCATAGTTTTGTGGACTTTTTGGGCATAGTTCCAAATAGTTCTACAGGATGGTAGGACTGATTCACAACTACAAGAACATTGCATTAGAGTCCAATTTTTCAACATTTTCTTTCATAGTTCTCATTTTCCTTTTCTATCTTGTTAGTCAAACAGATATGTGTGAGGTTGTTTAAATTTGCATTTCTCTAATCAATGATTTTGAGCATTTTTTAGGTGGCTTTTGATAGCTTTGATTTATTCTATTGAAAACTGCCTTTGTTCATATCCTTTGAGCATTTGTCAGCTGGAAAATGCCTCTTATTTTTATAAATTTGTCTGGCTGTTGATTAGTTATCTTTCAATTATGTCTAGTACTTTGTGACCTCCTTTGGGGTTTTCTTAGCAAAGACACTAAAGCAGCTTGCCATTTCTTTCTCCAACTCATTTTATAAACAACAAAAATGAGGCAAACGGGGTTAAGTAATTTGCCCAGAGTCACACATGTATTTTATGAGTCTGAGGCCACATTTGAACTCAGGAATGTGAGTCTTCACATAATGAACTGAAACTTTAGAACTTTAGACTGTAGAACTGACTTTACAACAGAAACACTCTCACTGTGATACTTAGGTGATCAGTCCCCTTCATATTTGAGAAATTAGGCCTTTATTAGAGAAACTTGATGTAATTTCCCCCAGTTTCCTCTTTTCTTTACATTTTAGACAGCATTACTTTTGGTTGTAAAAAGTTTTTTTTTTTAATTTCGCCTAATCAATATTATCTATATTCTTTCCCATAATTCTGTCTTTTGTTTCCTCATAAACTCTTCCTTATCAATAGATCTAACAGATACATTTTTCCATGTTCCCCTAATTTACTTAGGATATCACCTTTTATTTCTAAATCATTTATCCATTCTCACATTATCTTAGTGTATGTTGGGAGATATGGATTTATGCCATATCTTTACCTACAATCAGAAAAGACATTTCCTGTCCTTCTGGAGCTTATATTCTAACTGTAGAGTCAAAATATATGTGATCCTGAGGAGAGGTATGGGGACAGCAACAGGAAAAGAGTTGTAAAAGTCTGGAGAGTGAAGTTAAGTGAATGTGGCCTAGTTATCTCAGGAAATGCTTGTGAGGATAGGGATTGATTAAGAGAAGAAAAGACGAATGGCTCCTTAACGTCAATTAATTAACTTCACACCTGAAATTAGCAACTAGCTATTTTAAGAAATTCTTGTAGTATTTTGTGGTTGTTGTCCTTTGTTCTTGAGGAAGACCAAAATATCACCACTGTGTTAGAGTTACTTTACAGTGAGTCTGAGTGTGACTGATAAGATGAATATGAGCTCAGAATGCTCTACCACAGGTTGGGCACAATTAATCCATGTGAACATTTGGGGAGGGTTCCCCAAAGTTGTGCGTCACACATTTCTTTTGAGCTATTTCAATTCTGCTTTTCTCATACAGCATAGCGCCTTCCTTGATGAGGGCATGTCATACTAGATGGCCCAATGCCAGTATCTCCCATGTCATGTCAATTGCAAAAGACTTAAGAGAAACCTTAAGACTCTCCCTGTATTGCTTCTTCTGACCACCATGAGAGTGCTTGCCTTGTGTGAGTTCTGCATAAAAGTATTTTAGGCAACCACATGTTTGTCATTTTGAACAACATTACTAATCCTTTTGAGTGTTGCTTTCTACAATTGAGTTTGAATACTTGGAAATACAGTTTGAGAAAGAGCCTCAGTGTCTGGTGGCTTATCCTGCCAGGTGACTTTCAGAATCTTCCTAAGACAATTCAGATGGAAGTGATAAAGTTTCCTAGCATGGCACTGGTATACTGCCCAGGTTTCACAGGCCTAAAACAATGAGGTCAGCACAATGGCCCGGAAGAAATTCAGGTTTGTAGTCATTTTAACAAATCTCTCCCACACTTTCCTTGAGAGCCTCCCAAACACTGAGTTAACTCTGATAATGTGCATATTAACCTCATTGTCAGTGCATACATCCCTAGAAATTATACTGCCAAGGTAAATACACTCAGCAAAAGTATGCAAAACGTCTTCATTTGCTGTAAGCAATGGTTCTACATTTGTATGGGGAAATACTGACTGGTGAAGCACCTGTATTTTCTTGGTGTTGATCTTTAGGCTAAAATCAGCATAAGCTGTAGAGAATAGATTGATACTTTGTTGCACCTGAGTCTCAGAGGCCACATTGAGCGCACCATCATCTGCAAATAAAAAATCATGTACCAATTCTCCCTCCACTTTAGTTTTGGCTTGTAAACTTTTCAAGTTAAATAATTTACCATCAGTGCAATAGCTGACTTTCAAGCAGTGTTTGTCCTCATCGAAGGCATCTGAAAACATAGCTGAAAACATCATGGGAGGATGATCTTCCAAGAGCCAAGGTGGTGGAGTAAATAGTAAATCACCGTTAACTCTCCCATACTCATTTCAAACAACCATAAAATAGTGCCCAGAAACGAATCCTTGAACAACAGAATCAGCAAAAAGATAGGGTGAAACAATCTTGGGAGATCAGCAAGAAAGGTTTATTTTACTCAGATTAAAAGAGGAGCATAGTCCAGAAAAGGACATGTTCCAGCAAGCCAGCAGCAACCTTCACCACAGCAAACAACTGCGAAATCCTGAGGTCTGTTGTGGTGGAGCAGGCAAACTCTAACAATAAGATTTGCAGTTGCCTCAGCATAGCCAGGGGGATTGGTGGATTCCAACTTTTTTGACCATCATATGCTTCATCATAACCATGGGCAAATAGGCAGCTGGCAGTCTGACAATTGCCTGTTGCTTCACTGTAACCCCAGGGAAACACAGAATCACCCCACCTGCCTTTGCATGTTGCAGACACCACCACTAAGACTCCAGCTCAGCAGGAGGTAAGTTTTCAGACTCCTTCATCCTCCAGCAGTGGCAGTAATCTCCCACCCATCCCCTCGGGACAGCACCAGACATGGGAGGCTCTCGTGGGCTCCAAGGCAACATCAATGTAGCACCAGGTAATCAGCCAGGCCCTTGACCTCCTGGCACAAGAAGTCTGAGACTGCCCCTTCTGCCCCAGGAACAGAGCCTGATTTTAAAAGAGAGGAAAAAGACAAAAAAAGAACCTGACCATAGAATGTTTTTAGGGTAACAGAGAAGACCAAGACACAAACTCAGAAGAGAACAAAAATGTCAAAACATCTCTGTGCAAAGTACTCCCCTACCTCCCCCCAATAGGAAGTGGTCTCAAGCCCAGAAAGATCTTATGGAATAGTTCAAAAAGGAGATTAAAATCAGATAAGAACACTAGAAGAATAATTAGAAAAAGAAATGAGAGTGATACAAACAAATTATGAAAAATATAGTCCACAGCTTAGAAAAAGAAATCAACTGGTTAAAAAGTAGAATTGGCTAAATGAAACAGGAGATACAAAAATCCATTGAAGAAAATGACTGCTTAGAAAGCAAAATTAGTCAAATGGAAAAGGAAATACAAAAGCTAACTGAGGAAAATGACTTAAAAGTTAGAATTGGGCTCATGAATGCTTATGGATAAGTGAAATATCAATAATCACTCAGATAAATTCAAAAGAATGAAATAAATATAAAATACTTCATTGGAAGAACAACTAAGCTGGAAAATAGATCCAGGAGAGATAATGTTGGAATTATTGGACTTCCTGAACACCATAATCAAAAGGAGGACCTCAACAATATCCTGAAAGAAATTATCAAGTAAAATTTCCCTGATTTCCTGGAACCAGAAGGAAAAATAGGCATTGGAAGAATCCACTAATTACTTCAAGAAAGAGATCTCAAAATAAAAATTCCAAGGAACATTTTAACTAAATTTCAGAACTATCAGGTCAAGGAAAAATTACTGTAAGTAGCCAGAAAGAAAATGTAAACACCAGGGAATCACAATGAGGATTACACAGGATTTAGCAGCTGCAACACTGAAAGATCCATTAAAGGTCTTGGAACAAAATATTCTGGAAGGTAAAGGGACTAGGATTACAACCAAGAATCACCTACCCAGTGAAATTAAGCATAAGTCTTCAAGGGGAAAATTATCATTCAGTGAAATAAAAAAGATTCCAAGCTTTTACAAGGTGAAGATTAGATTTAAACAAAAATTTTGATCTTGAATATCAAGACCTAAGTGAAGCCTAAAAAGGTTTAAATGGAAAAGAAAACATCAGGGAATCAATGGAGCTGAACTGTTTATATCCCCACACCAGAAGATGATACTTGTAATTCTTTAAAAAATGTAGCACTAATAATACAGCTAGAAGGAATGTGTGTGTGTGTGTGTGTGTACCTGTCAAAGGTAATTGCCTAAATATTCTTTTCATGGAAAGTAGCATAATATACTATAAAAAAATTTCTGTCCTCCCTTTTATCCTCATGAAATAAGAAAAAAAAGAACAAGAATACGTAGAGAACTTAAGAGCAAAATTAAACAGTGGTGGTGGTGGTGGTAACAGTGTGTGTGTGCAATGAGGTGACTGAGCATTTCAAATTAAATCAAAAGTTAACGTGAAGGGGCGGCCAGGTAGCACAGCAAGTAAGAGCACAGGCTCCAGTGTTGAGAAGACCTGGAGATCAAATCCCGGGCTCAGACACTTAGCACCCACCCAGAAACACCTGGCCGTGTAACCTCGAGCAAGTTACTTAACCCCAATTGCTTAGGGGCAGCCAGGTGGTTCAGCGAGTAAGAGCACAGGCTCCAGTGTTGGGACGACCTGGAGATCGAATCCTGGGCTCAGACACTCAGCACCACACCCAGAAATAACTGGCCGTGTAACCTTGAGCAAGTTACTTAACCCCAATTGCTTAAAAAAAAAAAAAAGTTAACGTGAAGAAGGTTTAAAGAGCAGCTAGATGGCACAGTGAATACAGCACAGACCCTGGAGTAAAGAGAACTTGAGATCAAATCCAGCCTCAGACACTTGACACATGTATTAGCTTTATGACCTTGAGCAAGTCACGTAACCTTAATTTCCTTGCCTTCCCCCCTCCACAAACAAAAAAAAAAGCAAAAAATCTAATCAATGGATTAAGAATTTGACAAATTATCTTTTAAATGAATCATTTAATTGTCTATTGACAGCTGACATCATTATTGAGAAAGAAGAATTAGTATATTGATAACTTTTATTTTCATGTTTTGTTTTTTAAGGCTCTTTAAAGAAGAAAATGTCATTCATTTTCTCTAATACATAAGTGCTCTGCACCATCTAACTTGCTAGGCACCTAATCTTTCTGTTACAGGGCTGCAAATACACACATTTGCTTCATTACTATTCTTTTAATCCCTGACAAATCACCCATATCAGTCACTGGCTTTCAGTGAGGTTTCATTCCTGGCAAGTTCTTAAGATATGTCTCATTAGCTGAAATGCTTGCTTGAGCTAAATACTGTCATACAGTTCTGAGAACAGCTGAAAATTCTTGGGCTAGATGTTGTTATCCTAATGATTGGTCTTTATTAATGCCAGGCAGTGTGTTCAATGGACTTTTTTTCCTCCGAATATTCTCTTTTGGTTTCTTCCATATGACCTAAGAGCAAATTAAAAGTGTTTGTAGATATGGATTTAAATGCAGCTGCTTTTTTGGATTTATTACAATATTAATTTAACTAACCTTTTATCTGCCTTCAAAATAAAAGAAGTATTAAAAAATGTGTTTTGAATGAATGTTGACCATTCCTGGCTCCTGAAATAAGGATATATAGTTATTAACAGGGCACTGTGTAATGAGAAGAGTAATGCTCATTAAAAGATATTTGTTTAAATTATTTAATAATTCTTACCATCCAGTGTCATATAGTAGGAGGGAGAGATGGGAGTAAAGATGGGTAAACTATAAAGGAAGGGTTTGGGGAAAAGGGATAAATGTTTGGGACTGGTAGAGTGAAAATCTGGAAGGTGCTAGGCACATGACCAAAGATAGTAGGGACAGGATGAAAACTGTGGTTGAGGGGTATCCACAGCACACTTTTATATCTTCACAATTTGCCATGGACTGACCCAGCCTGGTCTGCAACCCAGCTATGGTGTTCTAGTATGTAATACTAAAACTGTGCATAGTAACTGAATAAATATTATGTGGAAGCAGATTTTGTGTAGATATATTTCTCCTAAGAAACTACTCCATGTCAAAATTTTAACCATCTACACTTCCCCTTTGGAGAGAAGAGAAAAGAAGATGTGATGAAGATAAGAAAGGAAATAAACTATTGATTTTTATAGATATTTGAAAGAAAAATGAAGATGAATTAAATACCGATTCTTAAAAGATAACTTCAGGGAGTAGATTTCAATAAATCATATGAAGGAACTTTTTTTTTTAAAGCAATTGGGGTTAAATAACTTGCCCAAGGTTACATGGCCAGTTATTTCTGGGTGTGGTGCTGAGTGTCTGAGCCCAGGATTCGATCTCTAGGTCATCACGACACTGGAGCAGGTGCTCTTACTCACTGTGCTACCCGGCCACGCTGAAGAAAATTGTTTTTAATAGGATTTCCTTTAGTTGGAAAATTCACTGTTATATATTGATAAACAGAAAATGAAATATTTTATGCAATAGCTGAAATTATTTTCTCCCAAGTTTGGAAATTAAAGATGCTTAATCTTAAAATAATAAGAACTTGTAATTAATGAAATTCTAACAAATGATTGATACAATAAAACTTTCACAGTTTAAACTAATTTTCTTTAATGGATTCATCAAAGTTGAATTTAATCTGTTTTTGTCTTAAAATATAATTTAATTAAACTCCACAAGTGCTAAAAGATAAGTGGGCCATTTTAGAGAATTATTTTCTGAAAACTGGAACCAATAGAACATTTCTTCCTAGTCTAGTTAAGGAAAAGAAATACAAAAAAGTAATAATAATTTAAAATTTTATAATTTCCAAGGTGATTTTAGTTACATTATAACACAGCAAAATTCTGTGATGCAGTAAGGTCAAACAGCCCCATTTTACAGATGAATTTACTGAGCACCCAAGAGGTTGCAAATTAGACCCAGAGTTATACAGCTAGTGAGAGGAGGAGATAGAAATAAGAAAGCAGTTATCCTGACTGTTAGCCCCACGCTCTTTTCTCAAAATAACCACACAAGGGGAATACAAAGAAAGAATTTTTTCTGATATTCCTGAAGACATCAAAATCAGGAATGTATAAAATGTTAGAAGAAATAATGCTTTGAATTATTCCCTATTGACTTCAAACTAATCAGATTAATGTATAAAACACTTAACAATCTAGTTTGGGCCTACCTTCTCAGACTTATTTGTACTCACTTTTCTTTGATATACTCTAGAACTCATTCAAATTCTCTTACGTGTTATTTCCAAAATATGGCATTTGTCTTTTGTCTCTGACTTTTCAAGATATGGTCACCATGCCTGGAAGATTCATGACTTTTCACCTCAACTTCTTTTTTACTACCTAGCTGTCTTTAGGGTTTAAGTCATATGCCACCTTCTACAGGAAGCATTGCATGTCCAACATATTAGTGTACCTTCCCTCCTCAAATGATCATTTATATGCTTAAATCCTCTTGTAATATAACTCTCATCTTCTCAATATCCAGCACTTAGCCCTGTTTTTCTAAGGTTCTGCAATTGGAAGAAGGTCAATAAGCACATATTAAATGACTACTCAGTGTCAGGAATGGTGCTAAGTGCTAGGGAAACAAACAAAGCCAAAAGGAAATTTCTGCTCTCAAGAACCGCATAGTCTAATTGGAAAGACCGTGAAGATAACTATGTACAAAAAAGATATTCACATGATACTTTGGAAATAATAGAAATTTGGAAAGCCCTGACATTAAAAGGGACTGGGAATAACTTCTTGTAGAAGGTAGGATATTAGTGTGGACCTGATGAAAGCCAGGAAAAACAGGAGAGTACAATGAGAGGGGGAAATGCATGGAGTCCAAACATGGAGTATTTTCTTCAAAGAAGAGCAAGAATGCCAGTCTCACTAAGATAGCAATACTTGTTGGGGAGAATGTATTCAGTGTATGAAGTGTATGATTGAGAGAGCAAGGGGCCTGCTTATGAAGGATTTTGGATGCCAGAGTATTTTTTTAAATATTTGATCCTCTCAATGACAGGGAACCACTGGAGTTGATTGAATGGGGGCTGGTGGTAATATGGTCAATCCTGTCTTTAGGAAGAACACTTGACAGTTGAGTGGAAAAGAGAATGGAGTAGGGAGAACTGTGAGGCAGGGAAACCATCCAGCAGACTATTTCAATAGTCCCAAGTATAAGGTGATTAATGCACCAGAGTGATTGCTAAATCAAAGAGGAAAATAGGACATATAAGATATATGAAGATTGAAATGATAGAACTTTGCAAAAGTTTGGTTATGAAGGGGGTACAAATTAAGGATGACAGTTTGTGATATTGGTTGACTTGGAGAGTGGTGGTGCCCTTATCACTCAAAGGGAAGATCAAAGTTTTGTCTTTGAAACTCTGAATTTGTACAAATTCAATACTAATAAATGAATTGGATTGGATTGGAGATATGTAATGATATTTCTGGGAGAAAGCTAATAGAATCCTGGATGCCACACACTAATTCCCTGACACTGACAGTTTCCCTATATGGAAAAAGGTTGAAAAATATAATTTCTTTTTTATTTCCAAATGCTTTAATAAATTCTGATTTACATCATTCATTTTTGCCAGATTTTGAGTTACAAATTTTCTCCCTGCTTTTCCCCTACCCACCGCCCAAAAATAGCAGTCCCACAGGATATCTCCTCCTCCAATCTGCTCTCTCCCATATTTTCTCCCACACCACTTTTGACTTTTCCAGTTGATCTCTATGCCCTAGTGCCTGTATATCTTATTTCCCAATTACATGTAAAATAGTATTAATAATAGTATATATTTATTTATTTGAATATTTGATTTTAAAACTTTGATTTCCAGATTCATTCTCTTCCTCCCTTGTCACCTACCCTTACTGGGAAGATAGGCAGTTCAATATAGATTGTATATGTATGGCTAATGCAAAACAGTAACATGATAGATATATTGGAAAAGACTGACTACATTTCCCTCCCTCCTATCCCACCTCCTACTTTTTCTATTCTCTACTTTGATCCTGTCCCTTTTCAAAAGTGGGTGCTTCTGGAGGCGAAGTCAAGATGGCAGAATAGAAGCAGGACTTCCTGGTGGCTCTACCTTCAATCTTCCCCAATCCATGTAAAAAGGGGACTCTGAACAAATTTTGGAGCTGCAGAACCCAAAAAATGACACAGAGAAGCTAACCCCCCACTGAGAACAGCCCCAAAGGCCCACAGGAATCAGCCAGGTTAGCGTCTGGGAGCTGAGCCCAGCCCATCCCCTCCCCCCCGCCTCCCCCCGAGGTTTAGCTGTAGGGCGGGCATGACCAGCCACTGGCCAGAGGGACTCCAAATCAGCAGAAGCTGTGGCCATTTCCAGATTTATCAACACATAGATGCTAAGGACAAAGTGAGAGGTCAGTGCAATCTGGACTTTGGGACCCAGTAAGTGGGAGTGCCTGGCTTTCACCCCCGGAGTGAGAACCCTCTGAGACACGAGCACAGCCAGCCAGTACCATGTGGCAGCTTCAGCTCCTGGCCTACAGAATGTAGGGGGACCAAGCACCAGTCTGAGGGGTAATCACTCTGGCTTTAACCTACTTGGGTCAGGATTTCAGTCTAGGGTAGAGGTCCTGGGGTGTGTGTCCAGCTTGCCAGAGCATGTGGAGGCCTCAGAGAGGGCATGCACCTAATACCTCTGGCAGCTGAGAAAATCCCAGGGTTTGGGATGAAAGCTCCCCTGTCAGGTGGCAGAGTCCTACTGTGGCAAAAAGCTCAGGGGTCAAGTGACTGAGGGGCAACATGACCAGGAAAAGGAAACAAAGCAGACAGAAGATTCCAACATTAGACTCCTATTTTAGGGACAAAAAGGGAGCAAAGCATGGAACAGGAGTAAGACAGTGAAGTCAGAACTCATGCAACAAAAGCTTCAAAGGAAAATACGAGCTGGTTATAGGCCATGGAGGACCTTAAGAAGCAGATAAGAGAAGTGGAGGAAAAATTGGGAAGAGAAATGAGAACAATGGAAGAAAATTGAGGGAAGAATTAGGAAAATTGGGAAGAAAAATGAGAGTTAGCAGCCTGACTGAGGAAAATAACACCTTAAAAATTAGACTAACTCAAATGGCAAAAAAGGCTCAAAAAGGCAATGAGGAGAAGAATGCCTTAGAAAGCCGAATTTGCCAGATGGAAAAAGAATCTCAAAAGCTCAATGAGGAGAATCATTGCTTCAGAATTAGATTGGAGCAAATGGAAACTAATGACTTTATGGGAAATTAAGATGCTGTTAAACAGATCCAAACAAATGAAAGAATAGAAGGCAATGTGTAATATCTCATGGGAAAAACCACTGACCTGGAAAATAGATCCAAGAGAGATCATATAAAAATTATTCAATTACCTGAAAGCCATGATCAAAGTAAGAACCTAGAAATCATCCCCCAGGAAGTTCTCAAAGAAAACTGCCCTGATGTTTTACAACCAGAAGGCAAAATTAGAGGTTCAAAGAATCCACTGATCAACTCCTGAAAAAGATCCCCAAAAGAAAACTCCTAGGAATATTATAACCAGGTTCTGGAATTCCCAGTTTAAGGAGAGAATATTACAAGCAGCCAGGAAGAAACAATTTGAATATTGTGGAAATACAGTCAGGATAACCCAGGATCTGGCAGCTTCTACACTGAGGGATTGAAGGGCTTGGAATATGATATTCCGGAGGTGAAAGGAGCTGGGATTAAAACCAAGAGTCACCTACCCAGCAAAACTGAGTATCATGATTCAGGGGAAAATATGGTCATTCAGTGGAATAGAGAACTTTCAAGCATTCTTGTTAAAAAAAAAACAGAGTTGAATAGAAAATTTGACATTCAGGTACAAGAAGCAAGAGAAGCGTGAGAAGGTAAACAAGGAAAAGAAACCATAAGGAACTTATCAAAGTTGAACTATTAACATTCCTACATGGAAAAACAATAATTGTAACTGATGAAACCTTTCTCAGTAGTTGAAGAGAATAGAAATAGTTCAAAACTCCACTAAAAGTGCATTAGTGTTCAATTTTCTCACATTTCCTACAACATTTATTATTTTCCTTTTCTGTAATGTTAATCAACCCATTGAGTATGGAGTGTTAGCTAAGAATTATTTTAGTTTGCATTTCTTTAATCAATAATGATCTGGAGCATATTTTAATATGACTATAGATACCCCTGATTAATTTTCCTGAAAATTGCCTCTTTGTATCCTTGAACCATTTGTCAGTCAAGGAATGACTTTTATTCTTATAAATTTGACTCAGTTCTCTATATATTTGAGAAATAAAGTTTTTATCAGAGATTTCTGGAATTTTTTTTCAAATTATGGTTATTGTGTATTTCTCTTCATCCTATTTACCCCATTTTTCCTACTCTCTCTCCTTTCACCCTGTCCATTCTCAAAAGTGTTTTGTTATGACTACCACCTCCCCCAATCTGACCTCCCTTTTATCAGCACCCCTCTTTCCTTATCCCCTTCCCCTTCTTGTAGGGTAAGGAAGATCTCTATCCCCAAATGACTGTGTATGTTATTTCCTTTTCCATTCAATTTTGATTATAATGTTTAAGCAAGAGAGTAAGTTTTAAGCCTTGCTCCTTCTTCAATTCCCTCATCTTCCTCTCCAATGTAAATCGCTTTTTGTGCCTCTTTTATGTGACATAATTTTCCTCATTCTATTTCTCTGTTTTTCTCTTATCCCAGTGCCTCCCTCTTTTTAATCCCTTAATATATATTTTTAAATGATATCATCACATTCTATTCACAACTCTGCTTACTGTCTATGTATACTTCTTCTAACTAATCTAATTATGAGATAATTCGTAGGAGTTACAAACATCATCTTTTCATGTAGACATACAAGCAGATTAATCTTGTTAAATCCCATATGGTTTCTCTTCTCTAATTATCTTTTTATGCCTCTCCTGAGTTTTGTATTTCAAAGTCAAAATTTCTATTCATCTCTGGTCTTTTCATCAGAAATGGTTGAATTTCACTGAATGTCAATTTTCCCTCTGAAAGTTTAACTTAATTTTGCTGGGCAGGTTGTAATCCTACCTCCTTTTTCCTCCAGAATATCACATTCCATGCCTTCTGATCCTTTGATACAGAAAATGCTAAATCCTGTGTCATCCTGATTGTGATTTCACAACATTAGATTTGTTTCTTTGTGGTGGCTTGCAATATTTTCTTTTTGACTTGTAAGCTCTGGGGTTTGGTTATAATATTCCTTCTAGTTTACATTTGGGGATCTCTTTGAGGAGGTGATAGGTGGATTTATTCAATTTCTATTTTACCTTCTGATTCCAAGATAATCTCATAGTACTTTTCCTTGTTGATTTCTTGATAGATAATGTATAGGCTGTTGTTTTCTTTTGTTTTTTGATGTTGACTTTCAGATTGTCTAATAATTTTTAAATTATCCCTTCTGGATCTATTCTCCAGATAAGTTGTTTTTGGAATGAGCTATTTCACATTTTCTTCTATTTTTTTTTTCTGTTTGTTTCTTGATGTTTCATAGAGTCATTAGATTTCAATTGCCAATTCTAATTTGTAAGTAGTTATTTTCTATCTCCCTTTTCATTGGGTCACTTCTACTTTTGAGGAATTCTCTGCACTGACTTTTTGTCTGTTTTTTCCCAACTTGGTCAATTCTGCTTTTTAAGGAGTTCTCTACAGTTAATTTTTGTGTATTTTTTTTTGTGCCATTTAGCCTATTCTTTTTCAAGGTGCTATTTTCTTCAGTATTTATTGTGACTCCTTTTCAAAGCCACTGAATTTTTTCATGACCTTCTTGCATCACTATCATTTATCTTCCTATTTTTTTCTATCTCTATCATTATTTTTCAGCCCTCCTAGGAATTGTTTTGGAGCCTGAAACTAGCTTAGGTGAGTCTCTGCCCTGATACCAAGTCAAACTGACCAGTATGTATTATCTCTTAATCTTTATATAACTCTGGTTTCTATAAAGTTCAAAAATAGAAAGCAAAGTGTCTAAAGTAAGTGTGAACTTGAATTGGTCATCAATAACCCTGAGACATTATGTGTCATTTCCTGATAACTGGTAGGAAGCATATCTCATGTAATCCAAACAAATTAAATATAGTTTAAAAAGAAAAATACATTTGGCTAAATATTGTTGAAAATGCAAGTTGAATCAAAAGTATTTTCTTGAAATAATTAACAGTGATTATAAACTATTAATATGTTTTTTCATAAGTTTTACTTTCTACATGATTGTGACCAAAAAAATACCAATCAAGATGCAAATAGTTTAGAGGCAAACTTGGCATGCTTAAAATGTCCATCTATCATAATTACATAAATCCTAAAAAGTAAGTTCAAAGCTTAAGGGTAAAGTAAGTTCAAATACCTATCTACTGAACTTATCAAAGAACCTGAAAAATTTATGCATAACATCATATTCATTTCCATTGAATTTGGTTAAAATAAGTAGAACTACCATGTAATTCATCACAAGAATTCTCAAGTAGCTTCTCATCTCTGATAGAAAAATATGTCAAAGAAAACCTTTCTAAGAAGTCTCAATGGTGGATTATTTATTTAAAGCTCACAAGACTGTTCCCCCTTATTCTCAGCTATGGAAAAAAATATCACTTAAATTTAAAGCATGTCATCCTTAAAAGATAGATATCATTTAAAGATAAGTTTCTGACTCACCTATTATTTAATTACAAAATTCATTGGAGATATTATTTTTTCCTATGCCTTACTAATGTTTAAGTATAGAAAATCTTGTGAACACACAGTTTGGGATTTAGTGAACTTTACAACAAATTAAAGCATTGGAAACAAACCAGTACTGAAAATAGCCAAATCTCTTTGTCTCTGTCCATTTCTGTTTCTCCACTGAGTTCATATTAATTAAGTTGACATACTTATTTCGGTCACCTCTACAAATAGATAATTTATTAATAGTTGTATTTAAGCACTCAAAAAGAATTCTCACCTCTAAATACCATGAATACCTTCTTTAGGGAGATGGTATAGAAAAAAAATGGATATAGTGAACATTAAGTAACCTCAAATTAAATAATTATTTTTTTTTTGGCAAACAGAAAAATAAGTCCAAAGAAACTCCAAAAGTAATCATTTATACTGTTTTACTAGATAGAATCAAGATCCAAAATTGATACAAAAATTCAAGAAAGGTTAAGAATGAGAAGATTTGTTTTATAATGTAGGAAAACACCACCCATCTCATTTAAACAAGCTGATGATGTTGAAAAAGAGAAAATGAGAAAAAGTGACCTCAACACAACGAAAATTTAATAGATACAAATCAATAACCACAAGCAAGAGATGATAAAGGAATAAAAAGTGTCACAGCCAGCAATATTGATCTATTTGCCAAAAAAAGAGATATAGCAGCCAATGGCAGTACCAATTTAGGACAGCAATTCATTTTTAAAATTTGTGGTGGCAGAGTAGTGGTAGGCTTTAAGCATTTTGCCCCCATAAAACAGTGAGAAGCACTAGAGGTAAAAAAAAAATCAGAAAAAATGCAAATAGTTATAACTAAATCTAAGGTTTGGTAAAGAATTTGTAATTGGAAGGAAGACAACAAACAGATGAAAAATTGAAGATTTTTGAAAAATAATATAGCAATTTTTTTAAGTCACCATATTTAGAATTATACTACCATGAGAAAGTAGAAATCTGAGCAGGAGAGAAGAGGGTAAGGGAGGAGAGGGGAGAGGAGGGGAGCAGAGTGGAGGAGAGGGGAGGGGAGGGGAGGCGAAGGGGAGGGGAGGCGAAGGGAAGAGAGGAGAGGGGAGGGGAGAGGAAGGGAGGAGAGGGGACAAGAAGAGAGAGGAGGAGGCCAGGAGAGGAGATGTAAAGGAATTAAGAAGAAATGAAAGGGGGCGGCTAGGTGGTGCAGTGGGTAAGAGCGCCAGCCCCTGAGTCAAGAGGACCCAGGATCAGTTCTGGCCTCAGATACTTGACACACACACACACCCAGACACACACACACACACACACACACACACACACACACAAAACTGGCCATGTA